>NW_024037214.1:0-97552 GCF_015832195.1 Motacilla alba alba | reverse complement strand
ACAGAGGCTGAAGGTGTCTCCATGCTCCAGTGCCTATCAGTCTTCTCAAATATTTCAATCCATGAGTTGAATTCTAGAAGCAAAAACTTTTCTCCAGGTGACCTTTACCAAGAGACTCAATGTTAGGTGGAATCAAACAACTCCTTTTTTATCCATTTTATCGAAAGTGATCTTAAAGATTCAATCCATATGCTTAGGTGAGAGAAATCCTACCATTGGCAGATGGCATGTATTGGCCAGTATTGACAGCAGAAAGAAGCAAAAAAGCATGCCAAAAAATGCTGAATGCAGTAAGCAGACCATCAAGCAAACCGGTGGAAAAATAGTTGCTTTGTATGTAAGATGAATCGGAGAGATACATATGGAGTTCTTCATGATGTTTTTCATTGACATTTAAACTAGGAAAGAGGTTAAAACTATGATGGAAGGGATTAATTGCTTGATGTTAGAGTATTTCTTTAGAGAGACATAACAAGTGAATACATGTTTAACCAGTTATCGGCTTCCCATCAGCAATGGGTGCACTTTAATTGCCTTTAAAAGCTGTAATGAAATACTTTTTAAAGCAATTTTTTCCCCTTATTTTTGCAAGAGCTTTTTTCTGTTATTTTTGAAAAATAGGAAAAATTTCCAGTAAAGGATCAACGGGCTGCTCTGTCATTTAATATTAGAAAACACTTATGGTATACTTTCTAGAAGAAAAAGTACCTAAAAAAAGGAGTATTCCCATTATGCTTGTAAAACGATCTTCCAACCATAAGAAAATCAAAAATTATACTATTTCAAGGATCTCACACTCCTAGAACACATTCATTTACCAGACTCATAATTTATCAAACACAGCTTGTAATTAGACCTCTAAGAGTCAAACAGAGCGTTGTATCCACAGGCACTGTGAGAGCAGCCTGAGGTGGCACAGGTGGCAGGTTGTACGTGAGCTAGATCTTGATCAATGCGGCATTACAGCAGCCAACCGGGGCCTGCACGCAAGGCCCATCCAAAAAATGTGGTGAGCTTTTTCCCAGGGAAACCAAACTCACCACCTCACCTTCCTGGTCTCAGGCCCCAAATGGCCACAAAAGTACTGTGCGGGCAACAGCCCAGGAAAAAAAAACTCAACACCTCACCGTCTAGGTCTCAGTTTGCAGAGCTCTGTGGGCACTGTGCAAGCACCCAACGTTGGCACAGCTATCAGCCTTTAATTGGATGGCATCCTGATTAATACAGAAATCGAGCAGGCACCAAGCATCAACGTGCTTAGGGACACCTAGGTATTGTGCATTATACTGCCCAAGGAGAAAAAAACCCACCACCCCAAGGTCTTAGTCTCAGTTTGCAGAGTTCCGTGGGCACTCTCAAAGCAGCCAGAGCTAGCACAGGTGGCAGCTTGTCCCTGAGAGGCATCTTGATATTCGTGGATATCCAGGAGGCAACAGGCCCCTTAGGGCCGAGGGCCTACCTGGTACTGACAAAGGCTTCTTCCCAGAAAAACAAAGCTCACCATCCCACGTTGCTGGTCTCAGTTTGTAGAGCTCCATGGGCACTCTCAAACCAGCCCGAGTTGGCACAGGTGGCAGCTTGTCCTTTGGCAGCATCTTGATATTCATGGAAATCCAGCAGGCTGCCTGCCCTTAAAGACCAAGGGCCTACCTGGCACTGCAAATGCTTCTGCCCAGGGAAACAAAACTCAGCACCCCAGGTTCATGGTCTCAGTTTGCAGAGCTCCATGGGCACTCTCAAAGCAGCACGAGTTGGCACAGGTGGCAGCTTGTCCCTGGACAGCATCTTGATATTCGTGGAAATTGAGCCGCCAGCCTGCCCCTAAGGAACAAGGGCCTACCTGGCACTGAGAGAGGCTTCTGCCCGGGAAAACAAAACCCACAATCCTACGTTCCTGGTCTCAGTTTGCAGAGCTCCGTGGGCACCCTCAAAGCAGCGCGAGTTGGCACAAGTGGCAGCTTGTCCCTGGACAGCATCTTGATATTCGTGGAAATTCAGCCGCCAGCCTGCCCCTGATGAACAAGGGCCCTCCTGGTACTGACAAAGGCTTCTGCCCAGGGAAACAAAACCCACCACCCCACGTTCCACATCTCAGTTTGCAGAGCTCCATGGGAACTCTCAAAGCAGCCCGAGTTGGCACAGGTGGCAGTTTGTCCCTGGGCGGCATTTTGATATTCGTGGAAATCCTGCAGGCAGCCGGCCCCCAAGGGCCACGGGCCTACCTGGTACTGACAAAGGCTTCTGCCCAGGGAAACAAAACCCACCACCCCACGATCCACATCTCAGTTTGCAGAGCTCCGTGGGCACCCTCAAAGCAGCCCGAGTTGGCACAGGTGGCAGCTTGTCCCTGGGCAGCATCTTGATATTCGTGGAAATCCTGCAGACTGCCAGCCCTTAAAGACCAAGGGCCTACCTGGCACTGCAAATGTTTCTGCCCAGAGAAACAAAACTCAGCACCTCACGTTAATGGTCCCAGTTTGCAGAGCTCCATGGGAACTCTCAAAGCAGCCCGAGTTGGCAAAAGTGGCAGCTTGTCCCTGGGCAGCATCTTGATATTCGTGGAAATCTTGCTGCCAGCCTGCCCCTAAGGAACAAGGGCCTACCTGGTACTGAGAGAGGCTTCTGCCCGGGAAAACAAAACCCACAACCCTACGTTCCTGGTCTCAGTTTGCAGAGCTCCGTGGGCACCCTCAAAGCAGCGCGAGTTAGCACAAGTGGAAGCTTGTCCCTGGGCAGCATCTTGATATTCGTGGAAATCCTGCAGGCAGCCGGCCCTGAATTACGAGAGCCTACCTGGTACTGCAAATGCTTCTGCCCGGGGAAACAAAACTCACCAAGGCAAGTTCCTGGTCTCAGTTTGCAGAGCTCCGTGGGCACCCTCAAAGCAGCGCGAGTTAGCACAAGTGGAAGCTTGTCCCTGGGCAGCATCTTGATATTCGTGGAAATCCAGGAGGCAGCCGGCCCTGAATTACGAGAGCCTACCTGGTACTTCAAATGCTTCTGCCCGGGGAAACAAAACTCACCTAGGCAAGTTCCTGGTCTCACTTTGCAGAGCTCCATGGGCACTCTCAAAGCAGCCCGAGTTGGCACAGGTGGCAGCTTGTCCCTGGGTGGCATCTTGATATTCGTGGAAATCCAGCAGGCAGACTGCCTCTAAGGGCTGAGGGCCTACTTGGTACTGACAAAGGCTTCTGCCCTGGAAAACAAAACCCATAACCCCACATACTTTCTCTCAGTTTGAAGAGCTCTGTGGGCACTCTCAAAGCAGCCCGAGTTGCCACAGGTGGCAGCTTGTCCCTGGGCGGCATCTTGATATTCGTGGAAATCCTGCAGGCAGCTGGCCCCAAAGGGCCAACGGCCTACCTGGTACTGACAAAGGCTTCTGCCCGGGAAAACAAAACTCAGAACACCACGTTTCTGGTCTCAGTTTGCAGAGCACCATGGGCACTCTCAAAGCAGCGTGAGTTGGCACAGGTGGCAGCTTGTCCCTGGGCAGCATCTTGATATTCGTGGAAATCCAGCAGGCTGCCTGCCCTTAAGGACCGAGGGCCTACCTGGCACTGCAAATGCTTCTGCCCGGAGAAACAAAACTCAGCAATCCAGGTTCATGGTCTCAGTTTGCAGAGCTCCATGGGAACTCTCAAAGCAGCCCGAGTTGGCACAGGTGGCAGCTTGTCCCTGGGCAGCATCTTGATATTCGTGGAAATCCAGCAGGCTGCCTGCCCTTAAGGACCGAGGGCCTACCTGGCACTTCAAATGCTTCTGCCCGGAGAAACAAAACTCAGCAACCCAGGTTCATGGTCTCAGTTTGCAGAGCTCCATGGGCACTCTCAAAGCAGCACGAGTTGGCACAGGTGGCAGCTTGTCCCTGGGCAGCATCTTGATATTCGTGGAAATCTTGCTGCCAGCCTGCCCCTAAGGAACAAGGGCCTACCTGGTACTGACAAAGGCTTCTGCCCGGGAAAACAAAACCCACAACCCTACGTTCCTGGTCTCAGTTTGCAGAGCTCCGTGGGCACCCTCAAAGCAGCCCGAGTTGGCACAGGTGGCAGCTTGTCCCTGGGCAGCATCTTGATATTCGTGGAAATCCTGCAGGCTGCCAGCCCTTAAAGACCAAGGGCCTACCTGGCACTGCAAATGTTTCTGCCCAGAGAAACAAAACTCAGCACCTCACGTTAATGGTCCCAGTTTGCAGAGCTCCATGGGAACTCTCAAAGCAGCCCGAGTTGGCACAGGTGGCAGCTTGTCCCTGGGCAGCATTTTGATATTCGTGGAAATCTTGCTGCCAGCCTGCCCCTAAGGACCAAGGGCCTACCTGGTACTGAGAGAGGCTTCTGCCCGGGAAAACAAAACCCACAACCCTACGTTCCTGGTCTCAGGTTGAAGAGCTCCGTGGGCACCCTCAAAGCAGCGCGAGTTGGCACAAATGGAAGCTTGTCCCTGGGCAGCATCTTGATATTCGTGGAAATCCAGGAGGCAGCCGGCCCTGAATTACGAGAGCCTACCTGGTACTGCAAATGCTTCTGCCCGGGGAAACAAAACTCAGCACCCCACGTTCCTGGTCTCACTTTGCAGAGCTCCATGGGCACTCTCAAAGCAGCCCGAGTTGGCACAGGTGGCAGCTTGTCCCTAGGTGGCATCTTGATATGCGTGGAAATCCAGCAGGCAGACTGCCTCTAAGGGCTGAGGGCCTACTTGGTACTGACAAAGGCTTCTGCCCTGGAAAACAAAACCCATAACCCCACATACTTTCTCTCAGTTTGCAGAGCTCTGTGGGCACTCGCAAAGCAGCCCGAGTTGGCACAGGTGGCAGCTTGTCCCTGGGCGGCATCTTGATATTCGTGGAAATCCTGCAGGCAGCTGGCCCCAAAGGGCCAACGGCCTACCTGGTACTGACAAAGGCTTCTGCCCGGGAAAACAAAACTCAGAACACCACGTTTCTGGTCTCAGTTTGCAGAGCACCATGGGCACTCTCAAAGCAGCCCGAGTTGGCACAGGTGGCAGCTTGTCCCTGGGCAGCATCTTGATATTCGTGGAAATCCAGCAGGCTGCCTGCCCTTAAGGACCGAGGGCCTACCTGGCACTTCAAATGCTTCTGCCCGGAGAAACAAAACTCAGCAACACAGGTTCATGGTCTCAGTTTGCAGAGCTCCGTGGGCACCCTCAAAGCAGCGCGAGTTGGCACAAGTGGCAGCTTGTCCCTGGGCAGCATCTTGATATTCGTGGAAATCCAGTGGGCAGCCTGCCCCTAAGGAACAAGGGCCCTCCAGGTACTGACAAAGGCTTCTGCCCGGGAAAACAAAAGCCATAACCCCACGTTCCACATCTCAGTTTGCAGAGCACCGTGGGCACTCTCAAAGCAGCCCGAGTTGGCACAGGTGGCAGCTTGTCCCTGGGCAGGATCTTGATATTCGTGGAAATCCAGCAGGCTGCCTGCCCTTAAGGACCGAGGGCCTACCTGGCACTTCAAATGCTTCTGCCCGGAGAAACAAAGCTCAGCACCCCACGTTCCTGGTCTCAGTTTGCAGAGCTCCATGGGCACTCTCAAAGCAGCCCGAGTTGGCACAGGTGGCAGCTTGTCCCTGGGCAGCATCTTGATATTCGTGGAAATCTTGCTGCCAGGCTGTCCCTAGGGAACAAGGGCCTACCTGGTACTGAGAGAGGCTTCTGCCCGGGAAAACAAAACCCACAACCCTACGTTCCTGGTCTCAGTTTGCAGAGCTCCGTGGGCACCCTCAAAGCACCGCGAGTTTGCACAAGTTGCAGTTTGTCCCTGGGCAGCATCTTGATATTCGTGGAAATTGAGCCGCCAGCCTGCCCCTGAGGAACAAGGGCCCTCCTGGTACTGACAAAGGCTTCTGCCCCGGAAAACAAAACCCACCACCCCACGTTCCACATCTCAGTTTGCAGAGCTCCATGGGCACTCTCAAAGCAGCCCGAGTTGGCACAGGTGGCAGCTTGTCCCTGGGCAGCATCTTGATATTCGTGGAAATCCAGCAGGCTGCCTGCCCTTAAGGACCGAGGGCCTACCTGGCACTTCAAATGCTTCTGCCCGGAGAAACAAAACTCAGCAACCCAGGTTCATGGTCTCAGTTTGCAGAGCTCCATGGGCACTCTCAAAGCAGCGCGAGTTGGCACAGGTGGCAGCTTGTCCCTGGGCAGCATCTTGATATTCGTGGAAATCTTGCTGCCAGCCTGCCCCTAAGGAACAAGGGCCTACCTGGTACTGACAAAGGCTTCTTCCCAGAAAAACAAAACCCACAACCCTACGTTTCTGGTCTCAGTTTGCAGAGCTCCAAGGGCACCATCAAAGCAGCCCGAGTTGGCACAGGTGGCAGCTTGTCCCTGGGCAGCATCTTGATATTCGTGGAAATCCTGCAGGCTGCCAGCCCTTAAAGACCAAGGGCCTACCTGGCACTGCAAATGTTTCTGCCCAGAGAAACAAAACTCAGCACCTCACGTTAATGGTCCCAGTTTGCAGAGCTCCATGGGAACTCTCAAAGCAGCCCGAGTTGGCACAGGTGGCAGCTTGTCCCTGGGCAGCATCTTGATATTCGTGGAAATCTTGCTGCCAGCCTGCCCCTAGGGACCAAGGGCCTACCTGGTACTGAGAGAGGCTTCTGCCCGGGAAAACAAAACCCACAACCCTACGTTCCTGGTCTCAGTTTGCAGAGCTCCATGGGCACTCTCAAAGCAGCCCGAGTTGGCACAGGTGGCAGCTTGTCCCTGGGCGGCATCTTGATATGCGTGGAAATCCAGCAGGCAGACTGCCTCTAAGGGCTGAGGGCCTACTTGGTACTGACAAAGGCTTCTGCCCTGGAAAACAAAACCCATAACCCCACATACTTTCTCTCAGTTTGAAGAGCTCTGTGGGCACTCTCAAAGCAGCGCGAGTTGGCACAGGTGGCAGCTTGTCCCTGGGCGGCATCTTGATATTCGTGGAAATCCTGCAGGGAGCTGGCCCCAAAGGGCCAACGGCATACCTGGTACTGACAAAGGCTTCTGCCCGGGAAAACAAAACTCAGAACACCACGTTTCTGGTCTCAGTTTGCAGAGCACCATGGGCACTCTCAAAGCAGCGCGAGTTGGCACAGGTGGCAGCTTGTCCCTGGGCAGCATCTTGATATTCGTGGAAATCCTGCAGGCAGCTGGCCCCAAAGGGCCAACGGCCTACCTGGTACTGACAAAGGCTTCTGCCCGGGAAAACAAAACTCAGAACACCACGTTTCTGGTCTCAGTTTGCAGAGCACCATGGGCACTCTCAAAGCAGCGCGAGTTGGCACAGGTGGCAGCTTGTCCCTGGGCAGCATCTTGATATTCGTGGAAATCCAGCAGGCTGCCTGCCCTTAAGGACCGAGGGCCTACCTGGCACTTCAAATGCTTCTGCCCGGAGAAACAAAACTCAGCCATACAGGTTCATGGTCTCAGTTTGCAGAGCTCCGTGGGCACCCTCAAAGCAGCGCGAGTTGGCACAAGTGGCAGCTTGTCCCTGGGCAGCATCTTGATATTCGTGGAAATCCAGCGGGCAGCCTGCCCCTGAGGAACAAGGGCCCTCCTGGTACTGACAAAGGCTTCTGCCCGGGAAAACAAAAGCCGTAACCCCACGTTCCACATCTCAGTTTGCAGAGCACCGTGGGCACTCTCAAAGCAGCCCGAGTTGGCACAGGTGGCAGCTTGTCCCTGGGCAGCATCTTGATATTCGTGGAAATCCTGCAGGCAGCCGGCCCCCAAGGGCCAAGGGCCGACCTGGTACTGACAAAGGCTTCTGCCCGGGAAAACAAAACCCAGCACCCCACGTTTCTGGTCTCAGTTTGCAGAGCTCCGTGGGCACTCTCAAAGCAGCCCGAGTTGGCACAGGTGGCAGCTTGTCCCTGGGCAGCATCTTGATATTCGTGGAAATCCTGCAGGCTGCCAGCCCTTAAAGACCAAGGGCCTACCTGGCACTGCAAATGTTTCTGCCCTGGCAAACAAAACTCAGCACCTCACGTTAATGGTCCCAGTTTGCAGAGCTCCATGGGAACTCTCAAAGCAGCCCGAGTTGGCACAGGTGGCAGCTTGTCCCTGGGCAGCATCTTGATATTCGTGGAAATCTTGCTGCCAGCCTGCCCCTAAGGAACAAGGGCCTACCTGGTACTGAGAGAGGCTTCTGCCCGGGAAAACAAAACCCACAACCCTACGTTCCTGGTCTCAGTTTGCAGAGCTCCGTGGGCACCCTCAAAGCAGCGCGAGTTAGCACAAGTGGAAGCTTGTCCCTGGGCAGCATCTTGATATTCGTGGAAATCCTGCAGGCAGCCGGCCCTGAATTACGAGAGCCTACCTGGTACTGCAAATGCTTCTGCCCGGGGAAACAAAACTCACCAAGGCAAGTTCCTGGTCTCAGTTTGCAGAGCTCCGTGGGCACCCTCAAAGCAGCGCGAGTTAGCACAAGTGGAAGCTTGTCCCTGGGCAGCATCTTGATATTCGTGGAAATCCAGGAGGCAGCCGGCTCTGAATTACGAGAGCCTACCTGGTACTTCAAATGCTTCTGCCCGGGGAAACAAAACTCACCTAGGCAAGTTCCTGGTCTCACTTTGCAGAGCTCCATGGGCACTCTCAAAGCAGCCCGAGTTGGCACAGGTGGCAGCTTGTCCCTGGGTGGCATCTTGATATTCGTGGAAATCCAGCAGGCAGACTGCCTCTAAGGGCTGAGGGCCTACTTGGTACTGACAAAGGCTTCTGCCCTGGAAAACAAAACCCATAACCCCACATACTTTCTCTCAGTTTGAAGAGCTCTGTGGGCACTCTCAAAGCAGCCCGAGTTGCCACAGGTGGCAGCTTGTCCCTGGGCGGCATCTTGATATTCGTGGAAATCCTGCAGGCAGCTGGCCCCAAAGGGCCAACGGCCTACCTGGTACTGACAAAGGCTTCTGCCCGGGAAAACAAAACTCAGAACACCACGTTTCTGGTCTCAGTTTGCAGAGCACCATGGGCACTCTCAAAGCAGCGTGAGTTGGCACAGGTGGCAGCTTGTCCCTGGGCAGCATCTTGATATTCGTGGAAATCCAGCAGGCTGCCTGCCCTTAAGGACCGAGGGCCTACCTGGCACTGCAAATGCTTCTGCCCGGAGAAACAAAACTCAGCAATCCAGGTTCATGGTCTCAGTTTGCAGAGCTCCATGGGAACTCTCAAAGCAGCCCGAGTTGGCACAGGTGGCAGCTTGTCCCTGGGCAGCATCTTGATATTCGTGGAAATCCAGCAGGCTGCCTGCCCTTAAGGACCGAGGGCCTACCTGGCACTTCAAATGCTTCTGCCCGGAGAAACAAAACTCAGCAACCCAGGTTCATGGTCTCAGTTTGCAGAGCTCCATGGGCACTCTCAAAGCAGCACGAGTTGGCACAGGTGGCAGCTTGTCCCTGGGCAGCATCTTGATATTCGTGGAAATCTTGCTGCCAGCCTGCCCCTAAGGAACAAGGGCCTACCTGGTACTGACAAAGGCTTCTGCCCGGGAAAACAAAACCCACAACCCTACGTTCCTGGTCTCAGTTTGCAGAGCTCCGTGGGCACCCTCAAAGCAGCCCGAGTTGGCACAGGTGGCAGCTTGTCCCTGGGCAGCATCTTGATATTCGTGGAAATCCTGCAGGCTGCCAGCCCTTAAAGACCAAGGGCCTACCTGGCACTGCAAATGTTTCTGCCCAGAGAAACAAAACTCAGCACCTCACGTTAATGGTCCCAGTTTGCAGAGCTCCATGGGAACTCTCAAAGCAGCCCGAGTTGGCACAGGTGGCAGCTTGTCCCTGGGCAGCATTTTGATATTCGTGGAAATCTTGCTGCCAGCCTGCCCCTAAGGACCAAGGGCCTACCTGGTACTGAGAGAGGCTTCTGCCCGGGAAAACAAAACCCACAACCCTACGTTCCTGGTCTCAGGTTGAAGAGCTCCGTGGGCACCCTCAAAGCAGCGCGAGTTGGCACAAATGGAAGCTTGTCCCTGGGCAGCATCTTGATATTCGTGGAAATCCAGGAGGCAGCCGGCCCTGAATTACGAGAGCCTACCTGGTACTGCAAATGCTTCTGCCCGGGGAAACAAAACTCAGCACCCCACGTTCCTGGTCTCACTTTGCAGAGCTCCATGGGCACTCTCAAAGCAGCCCGAGTTGGCACAGGTGGCAGCTTGTCCCTGGGTGGCATCTTGATATGCGTGGAAATCCAGCAGGCAGACTGCCTCTAAGGGCTGAGGGCCTACTTGGTACTGACAAAGGCTTCTGCCCTGGAAAACAAAACCCATAACCCCACATACTTTCTCTCAGTTTGCAGAGCTCTGTGGGCACTCGCAAAGCAGCCCGAGTTGGCACAGGTGGCAGCTTGTCCCTGGGCGGCATCTTGATATTCGTGGAAATCCTGCAGGCAGCTGGCCCCAAAGGGCCAACGGCCTACCTGGTACTGACAAAGGCTTCTGCCCGGGAAAACAAAACTCAGAACACCACGTTTCTGGTCTCAGTTTGCAGAGCACCATGGGCACTCTCAAAGCAGCCCGAGTTGGCACAGGTGGCAGCTTGTCCCTGGGCAGCATCTTGATATTCGTGGAAATCCAGCAGGCTGCCTGCCCTTAAGGACCGAGGGCCTACCTGGCACTTCAAATGCTTCTGCCCGGAGAAACAAAACTCAGCAACACAGGTTCATGGTCTCAGTTTGCAGAGCTCCGTGGGCACCCTCAAAGCAGCGCGAGTTGGCACAAGTGGCAGCTTGTCCCTGGGCAGCATCTTGATATTCGTGGAAATCCAGTGGGCAGCCTGCCCCTAAGGAACAAGGGCCCTCCAGGTACTGACAAAGGCTTCTGCCCGGGAAAACAAAAGCCATAACCCCACGTTCCACATCTCAGTTTGCAGAGCACCGTGGGCACTCTCAAAGCAGCCCGAGTTGGCACAGGTGGCAGCTTGTCCCTGGGCAGCATCTTGATATTCGTGGAAATCCAGCAGGCTGCCTGCCCTTAAGGACCGAGGGCCTACCTGGCACTTCAAATGCTTCTGCCCGGAGAAACAAAGCTCAGCACCCCACGTTCCTGGTCTCAGTTTGCAGAGCTCCATGGGCACTCTCAAAGCAGCCCGAGTTGGCACAGGTGGCAGCTTGTCCCTGGGCAGCATCTTGATATTCGTGGAAATCTTGCTGCCAGGCTGTCCCTAGGGAACAAGGGCCTACCTGGTACTGAGAGAGGCTTCTGCCCGGGAAAACAAAACCCACAACCCTAGGTTCCTGGTCTCAGTTTGCAGAGCTCCGTGGGCACCCTCAAAGCACCGCGAGTTTGCACAAGTTGCAGTTTGTCCCTGGGCAGCATCTTGATATTCGTGGAAATTGAGCCGCCAGCCTGCCCCTGAGGAACAAGGGCCCTCCTGGTACTGACAAAGGCTTCTGCCCCGGAAAACAAAACCCACCACCCCACGTTCCACATCTCAGTTTGCAGAGCTCCATGGGCACTCTCAAAGCAGCCCGAGTTGGCACAGGTGGCAGCTTGTCCCTGGGCAGCATCTTGATATTCGTGGAAATCCAGCAGGCTGCCTGCCCTTAAGGACCGAGGGCCTACCTGGCACTTCAAATGCTTCTGCCCGGAGAAACAAAACTCAGCAACCCAGGTTCATGGTCTCAGTTTGCAGAGCTCCATGGGCACTCTCAAAGCAGCGCGAGTTGGCACAGGTGGCAGCTTGTCCCTGGGCAGCATCTTGATATTCGTGGAAATCTTGCTGCCAGCCTGCCCCTAAGGAACAAGGGCCTACCTGGTACTGACAAAGGCTTCTTCCCAGAAAAACAAAACCCACAACCCTACGTTTCTGGTCTCAGTTTGCAGAGCTCCAAGGGCACCATCAAAGCAGCCCGAGTTGGCACAGGTGGCAGCTTGTCCCTGGGCAGCATCTTGATATTCGTGGAAATCCTGCAGGCTGCCAGCCCTTAAAGACCAAGGGCCTACCTGGCACTGCAAATGTTTCTGCCCAGAGAAACAAAACTCAGCACCTCACGTTAATGGTCCCAGTTTGCAGAGCTCCATGGGAACTCTCAAAGCAGCCCGAGTTGGCACAGGTGGCAGCTTGTCCCTGGGCAGCATCTTGATATTCGTGGAAATCTTGCTGCCAGCCTGCCCCTAGGGACCAAGGGCCTACCTGGTACTGAGAGAGGCTTCTGCCCGGGAAAACAAAACCCACAACCCTACGTTCCTGGTCTCAGTTTGCA
The DNA here is from genome assembly GCF_015832195.1 of Motacilla alba alba. NCBI lineage: Eukaryota > Metazoa > Chordata > Aves > Passeriformes > Motacillidae > Motacilla > Motacilla alba. The sequence goes on along the minus strand of NW_024037214.1, from coordinate 85,357 downwards.
GAGCTCCATGGGCACTCTCAAAGCAGCCCGAGTTGCCACAGGTGGCAGCTTGTCCCTGGGCGGCATCTTGATATGCGTGGAAATCCAGCAGGCAGACTGCCTCTAAGGGCTGAGGGCCTACTTGGTACTGACAAAGGCTTCTGCCCTGGAAAACAAAACCCATAACCCCACATACTTTCTCTCAGTTTGAAGAGCTCTGTGGGCACTCTCAAAGCAGCGCGAGTTGGCACAGGTGGCAGCTTGTCCCTGGGCGGCATCTTGATATTCGTGGAAATCCTGCAGGGAGCTGGCCCCAAAGGGCCAACGGCATACCTGGTACTGACAAAGGCTTCTGCCCGGGAAAACAAAACTCAGAACACCACGTTTCTGGTCTCAGTTTGCAGAGCACCATGGGCACTCTCAAAGCAGCGCGAGTTGGCACAGGTGGCAGCTTGTCCCTGGGCAGCATCTTGATATTCGTGGAAATCCTGCAGGCAGCTGGCCCCAAAGGGCCAACGGCCTACCTGGTACTGACAAAGGCTTCTGCCCGGGAAAACAAAACTCAGAACACCACGTTTCTGGTCTCAGTTTGCAGAGCACCATGGGCACTCTCAAAGCAGCGCGAGTTGGCACAGGTGGCAGCTTGTCCCTGGGCAGCATCTTGATATTCGTGGAAATCCAGCAGGCTGCCTGCCCTTAAGGACCGAGGGCCTACCTGGCACTTCAAATGCTTCTGCCCGGAGAAACAAAACTCAGCCATACAGGTTCATGGTCTCAGTTTGCAGAGCTCCGTGGGCACCCTCAAAGCAGCGCGAGTTGGCACAAGTGGCAGCTTGTCCCTGGGCAGCATCTTGATATTCGTGGAAATCCAGCGGGCAGCCTGCCCCTGAGGAACAAGGGCCCTCCTGGTACTGACAAAGGCTTCTGCCCGGGAAAACAAAAGCCGTAACCCCACGTTCCACATCTCAGTTTGCAGAGCACCGTGGGCACTCTCAAAGCAGCCCGAGTTGGCACAGGTGGCAGCTTGTCCCTGGGCAGCATCTTGATATTCGTGGAAATCCTGCAGGCAGCCGGCCCCCAAGGGCCAAGGGCCGACCTGGTACTGACAAAGGCTTCTGCCCGGGAAAACAAAACCCAGCACCCCACGTTTCTGGTCTCAGTTTGCAGAGCTCCGTGGGCACTCTCAAAGCAGCCCGAGTTGGCACAGGTGGCAGCTTGTCCCTGGGCAGCATCTTGATATTCGTGGAAATCCTGCAGGCTGCCAGCCCTTAAAGACCAAGGGCCTACCTGGCACTGCAAATGTTTCTGCCCTGGCAAACAAAACTCAGCACCTCACGTTAATGGTCCCAGTTTGCAGAGCTCCATGGGAACTCTCAAAGCAGCCCGAGTTGGCACAGGTGGCAGCTTGTCCCTGGGCAGCATCTTGATATTCGTGGAAATCTTGCTGCCAGGCTGTCCCTAGGGAACAAGGGCCTACCTGGTACTGAGAGAGGCTTCTGCCCGGGAAAACAAAACCCACAATCCTACGTTCCTGGTCTCAGTTTGCAGAGCTCCGTGGGCACCCTCAAAGCACCGCGAGTTTGCACAAGTTGCAGTTTGTCCCTGGGCAGCATCTTGATATTCGTGGAAATTGAGCCGACAGCCTGCCCCTGAGGAACAAGGGCCCTCCTGGTACTGACAAAGGCTTCTGCCCCGGAAAACAAAACCCACCACCCCACGTTCCTGGTCTCAGTTTGCAGAGCTCCATGGGCACTCTCAAAGCAGCCCGAGTTGGCACAGGTGGCAGCTTGTCCCTGGGCAGCATCTTGATATTCGTAGAAATCTTGCTGCCAGCCTGCCCCTAAGGAACAAGGGCCTACCTGGTACTGAGAGAGGCTTCTGCCCGGGAAAACAAAACCCACAACCCTACGTTCCTGGTCTCAGTTTGCAGAGCTCCGTGGGCACCCTCAAAGCAGCGCGAGTTGGCACAAGTGGAAGCTGGTCCCTGGGCAGCATCTTGATATTCGTGGAAATCCAGGAGGCAGACGGCCCTGAATTACGAGAGCCTACCTGGTACTGCAAATGCTTCTGCCCAGGGAAACAAAACTCACCAAAGCAAGTTCCTGGTCTCACTTTGCAGAGCTCCATGGGCACTCTCAAAGCAGCACGAGTTGGCACAGGTGGCAGCTTGTCCCTGGGTGGCATCTTGATATGCGTGGAAATCCAGCAGGCAGACTGCCTCTAAGGGCTGAGGGCCTACTTGGTACTGACAAAGGCTTCTGCCCTGGAAAACAAAACCCATAACCCCACATACTTTCTCTCAGTTTGAAGAGCTCTGTGGGCACTCTCAAAGCAGCCCGAGTTGCCACAGGTGGCAGCTTGTCCCTGGGCGGCATCTTGATATTCGTGGAAATCCTGCAGGCAGCTGGCCCCCAAGGGCCAACGGCCTACCTGGTACTGACAAAGGCTTCTGCCCGGAAAACAAAACTCAGAACACCACTTTCCTGGTCTCAGTTTGCAGAGCACCATGGGCACTCTCAAAGCAGCCCGAGTTGGCACAGGTGGCAGCTTGTCCCTGGGCGGAAACTTGATTTTCGTGGAAATCCTCGTGCCAGCCTCCCCCAAAGGGCTGAGGGCCTACCTGGTCCTGTAAATGTTTCTGCCCGGGAAAAGAAAACCCACAAACCCACGTTCCTGGTCTCAGTTTGAAGAACTCCGTGGGCACACTCAAAGCAGCCCGAGTTGGCACAGGTGGCAGAATATCCCTGGGCAGCATCTTGATATTCGTGGAAATCTTGCTGCCAGGCTGTCCCTAAGGAACAAGGGCCTACTTGGTACTGACAAAGGCTTCTGCCCGGGAAAACAAAAGCCGTAACCCCACGTTCCACATCTCAGTTTGCAGAGCACCGTGGGCACTCTCAAAGCAGCCCGAGTTGGCACAGGTGGCAGCTTGTCCCTGGGCAGCATCTTGATATTCGTGGAAATCCAGCAGGCTGCCTGCCCTTAAGGACCGAGGGCCTACCTGGCACTTCAAATGCTTCTGCCCGGAGAAACAAAGCTCAGCAACCCAGGTTCATGGTCTCAGTTTGCAGAGCTCCATGGGCACTCTCAAAGCAGCGCGAGTTGGCACAGGTGGCAGCTTGTCCCTGGGCAGCATCTTGATATTCGTGGAAATCTTGCTGCCAGCCTGCCCCTAAGGAACAAGGGCCTACCTGGTACTGAGAGAGGCTTCTGCCCGGGAAAACAAAACCCACAACCCTACGTTCCTGGTCTCAGTTTGCAGAGCTCCGTGGGCACTCTCAAAGCAGCCCGAGTTGGCACAGGTGGCAGCTTGTCCCTGGGCAGCATCTTGATATTCGTGGAAATCCTGCAGGCTGCCAGCCCTTAAAGACCAAGGGCCTACCTGGCACTGCAAATGTTTCTGCCCAGAGAAACAAAACTCAGCACCTCACGTTAATGGTCCCAGTTTGCAGAGCTCCATGGGAACTCTCAAAGCAGCCCGAGTTGGCACAGGTGGCAGCTTGTCCCTGGGCAGCATCTTGATATTCGTGGAAATCTTGCTGCCAGCCTGCCCCTAAGGAACAAGGGCCTACCTGGTACTGAGAGAGGCTTCTGCCCGGGAAAACAAAACCCACAACCCTACGTTCCTGGTCTCAGTTTGCAGAGCTCCGTGGGCACCCTCAAAGCAGCGCGAGTTGGCACAAATGGAAGCTTGTCCCTGGGTGGCATCTTGATATTCGTGGAAATCCAGGAGGCAGCCGGCCCTGAATTACGAGAGCCTACCTGGTACTGCAAATGCTTCTGCCCGGGGAAACAAAACTCAGCACCCCACGTTCCTGGTCTCACTTTGCAGAGCTCCATGGGCACTCTCAAAGCAGCCCGAGTTGGCACAGGTGGCAGCTTGTCCCTGGGTGGCATCTTGATATGCGTGGAAATCCAGCAGGCAGACTGCCTCTAAGGGCTGAGGGCCTACTTGGTACTGACAAAGGCTTCTGCCCTGGAAAACAAAACCCATAACCCCACATACTTTCTCTCAGTTTGCAGAGCTCTGTGGGCACTCGCAAAGCAGCCCGAGTTGGCACAGGTGGCAGCTTGTCCCTGGGCGGCATCTTGATATTCGTGGAAATCCTGCAGGCAGCTGGCCCCAAAGGGCCAACGGCCTACCTGGTACTGACAAAGGCTTCTGCCCGGGAAAACAAAACTCAGAACACCACGTTTCTGGTCTCAGTTTGCAGAGCACCATGGGCACTCTCAAAGCAGCCCGAGTTGGCACAGGTGGCAGCTTGTCCCTGGGCAGCATCTTGATATTCGTGGAAATCCAGCAGGCTGCCTGCCCTTAAGGACCGAGGGCCTACCTGGCACTTCAAATGCTTCTGCCCGGAGAAACAAAACTCAGCAACACAGGTTCATGGTCTCAGTTTGCAGAGCTCCGTGGGCACCCTCAAAGCAGCGCGAGTTGGCACAAGTGGCAGCTTGTCCCTGGGCAGCATCTTGATATTCGTGGAAATCCAGTGGGCAGCCTGCCCCTGAGGAACAAGGGCCCTCCTGGTACTGACAAAGGCTTCTGCCCGGGAAAACAAAAGCCATAACCCCACGTTCCACATCTCAGTTTGCAGAGCACCGTGGGCACTCTCAAAGCAGCCCGAGTTGGCACAGGTGGCAGCTTGTCCCTGGGCAGCATCTTGATATTCGTGGAAATCCAGCAGGCTGCCTGCCCTTAAGGACCGAGGGCCTACCTGGCACTTCAAATGCTTCTGCCCGGAGAAACAAAGCTCAGCACCCCACGTTCCTGGTCTCAGTTTGCAGAGCTCCATGGGCACTCTCAAAGCAGCCCGAGTTGGCACAGGTGGCAGCTTGTCCCTGGGCAGCATCTTGATATTCGTGGAAATCTTGCTGCCAGGCTGTCCCTAGGGAACAAGGGCCTACCTGGTACTGAGAGAGGCTTCTGCCCGGGAAAACAAAACCCACAACCCTACGTTCCTGGTCTCAGTTTGCAGAGCTCCGTGGGCACCCTCAAAGCACCGCGAGTTTGCACAAGTTGCAGTTTGTCCCTGGGCAGCATCTTGATATTCGTGGAAATTGAGCCGCCAGCCTGCCCCTGAGGAACAAGGGCCCTCCTGGTACTGACAAAGGCTTCTGCCCCGGAAAACAAAACCCACCACCCCACGTTCCTGGTCTCAGTTTTCAGAGCTCCATGGGCACTCTCAAAGCAGCCCGAGTTGGCACAGGTGGCAGCTTGTCCCTGGGCAGCATCTTGATATTCGTGGAAATCCAGCAGGCTGCCTGCCCTTAAGGACCGAGGGCCTACCTGGCACTTCAAATGCTTCTGCCCGGAGAAACAAAACTCAGCAACCCAGGTTCATGGTCTCAGTTTGCAGAGCTCCATGGGCACTCTCAAAGCAGCGCGAGTTGGCACAGGTGGCAGCTTGTCCCTGGGCAGCATCTTGATATTCGTGGAAATCTTGCTGCCAGCCTGCCCCTAAGGAACAAGGGCCTACCTGGTACTGACAAAGGCTTCTGCCCGGGAAAACAAAACCCACAACCCTACGTTTCTGGTCTCAGTTTGCAGAGCTCCAAGGGCACCATCAAAGCAGCCCGAGTTGGCACAGGTGGCAGCTTGTCCCTGGGCAGCATCTTGATATTCGTGGAAATCCTGCAGGCTGCCAGCCCTTAAAGACCAAGGGCCTACCTGGCAATGCAAATGTTTCTGCCCAGAGAAACAAAACTCAGCACCTCACGTTAATGGTCCCAGTTTGCAGAGCTCCATGGGAACTCTCAAAGCAGCCCGAGTTGGCACAGGTGGCAGCTTGTCCCTGGGCAGCATCTTGATATTCGTGGAAATCTTGCTGCCAGCCTGCCCCTAGGGACCAAGGGCCTACCTGGTACTGAGAGAGGCTTCTGCCCGGGAAAACAAAACCCACAACCCTACGTTCCTGGTCTCAGTTTGCAGAGCTCCATGGGCACTCTCAAAGCAGCCCGAGTTGGCACAGGTGGCAGCTTGTCCCTGGGTGGCATCTTGATATGCGTGGAAATCCAGCAGGCAGACTGCCTCTAAGGGCTGAGGGCCTACTTGGTACTGACAAAGGCTTCTGCCCTGGAAAACAAAACCCATAACCCCACATACTTTCTCTCAGTTTGAAGAGCTCTGTGGGCACTCTCAAAGCAGCCCGAGTTGCCACAGGTGGCAGCTTGTCCCTGGGCGGCATCTTGATATTCGTGGAAATCCTGCAGGCAGCTGGCCCCCAAGGGCCAACGGCCTACCTGGTACTGACAAAGGCTTCTGCCCGGAAAACAAAACTCAGAACACCACTTTCCTGGTCTCAGTTTGCAGAGCACCATGGGCACTCTCAAAGCAGCCCGAGTTGGCACAGGTGGCAGCTTGTCCCTGGGCGGAAACTTGATTTTCGTGGAAATCCTCGTGCCAGCCTCCCCCAAAGGGCTGAGGGCCTACCTGGTCCTGTAAATGTTTCTGCCCGGGAAAAGAAAACCCACAAACCCACGTTCCTGGTCTCAGTTTGAAGAACTCCGTGGGCACACTCAAAGCAGCCCGAGTTGGCACAGGTGGCAGAATATCCCTGGGCAGCATCTTGATATTCGTGGAAATCTTGCTGCCAGGCTGTCCCTAAGGAACAAGGGCCTACTTGGTACTGACAAAGGCTTCTGCCCGGGAAAACAAAACCCAGCACCCCACGTTTCTGGTCTCAGTTTGCAGAGCACCATGGGCACTCTCAAAGCAGCGCGAGTTGGCACAGGTGGCAGCTTGTCCCTGGGCAGCATCTTGATATTCGTGGAAATCCAGCAGGCTGCCTGCCCTTAAGGACCGAGGGCCTACCTGGCACTTCAAATGCTTCTGCCCGGAGAAACAAAGCTCAGCAACCCAGGTTCATGGTCTCAGTTTGCAGAGCTCCATGGGCACTCTCAAAGCAGCGCGAGTTGGCACAGGTGGCAGCTTGTCCCTGGGCAGCATCTTGATATTCGTGGAAATCTTGCTGCCAGCCTGCCCCTAAGGAACAAGGGCCTACCTGGTACTGAGAGAGGCTTCTGCCCGGGAAAACAAAACCCACAACCCTACGTTCCTGGTCTCAGTTTGCAGAGCTCCGTGGGCACTCTCAAAGCAGCCCGAGTTGGCACAGGTGGCAGCTTGTCCCTGGGCAGCATCTTGATATTCGTGGAAATCCTGCAGGCTGCCAGCCCTTAAAGACCAAGGGCCTACCTGGCACTGCAAATGTTTCTGCCCTGGCAAACAAAACTCAGCACCTCACGTTAATGGTCCCAGTTTGCAGAGCTCCATGGGAACTCTCAAAGCAGCCCGAGTTGGCACAGGTGGCAGCTTGTCCCTGGGCAGCATCTTGATATTCGTGGAAATCTTGCTGCCAGCCTGCCCCTAAGGAACAAGGGCCTACCTGGTACTGAGAGAGGCTTCTGCCCGGGAAAACAAAACCCACAACCCTACGTTCCTGGTCTCAGTTTGCAGAGCTCCGTGGGCACCCTCAAAGCAGCGCGAGTTGGCACAAATGGAAGCTTGTCCCTGGGCAGCATCTTGATATTCGTGGAAATCCAGGAGGCAGCCGGCCCTGAATTACGAGAGCCTACCTGGTACTGCAAATGCTTCTGCCCGGGGAAACAAAACTCAGCACCCCACGTTCCTGGTCTCACTTTGCAGAGCTCCATGGGCACTCTCAAAGCAGCCCGAGTTGGCACAGGTGGCAGCTTGTCCCTGGGTGGCATCTTGATATGCGTGGAAATCCAGCAGGCAGACTGCCTCTAAGGGCTGAGGGCCTACTTGGTACTGACAAAGGCTTCTGCCCTGGAAAACAAAACCCATAACCCCACATACTTTCTCTCAGTTTGCAGAGCTCTGTGGGCACTCGCAAAGCAGCCCGAGTTGGCACAGGTGGCAGCTTGTCCCTGGGCGGCATCTTGATATTCGTGGAAATCCTGCAGGCAGCTGGCCCCAAAGGGCCAACGGCCTACCTGGTACTGACAAAGGCTTCTGCCCGGGAAAACAAAACTCAGAACACCACGTTTCTGGTCTCAGTTTGCAGAGCACCATGGGCACTCTCAAAGCAGCCCGAGTTGGCACAGGTGGCAGCATGTCCCTGGGCAGCATCTTGATATTCGTGGAAATCCAGCAGGCTGCCTGCCCTTAAGGACCGAGGGCCTACCTGGCACTTCAAATGCTTCTGCCCGGAGAAACAAAGCTCAGCACCCCACGTTCCTGGTCTCAGTTTGCAGAGCTCCATGGGCACTCTCAAAGCAGCGTGAGTTGGCACAGGTGGCAGCTTGTCCCTGGGCAGCATCTTGATATTCGTGGAAATCTTGCTGCCAGGCTGTCCCTAGGGAACAAGGGCCTACCTGGTACTGAGAGAGGCTTCTGCCCGGGAAAACAAAACCCACAACCCTACGTTCCTGGTCTCAGTTTGCAGAGCTCCGTGGGCACCCTCAAAGCAGCGCGAGTTGGCACAAGTTGCAGTTTGTCCCTGGGCAGCATCTTGATATTCGTGGAAATTGAGCCGCCAGCCTGCCCCTGAGGAACAAGGGCCCTCCTGGTACTGACAAAGGCTTCTGCCCCGGAAAACAAAACCCACCACCCCACGTTCCACATCTCAGTTTTCAGAGCTCCATGGGCACTCTCAAAGCAGCCCGAGTTGGCACAGGTGGCAGCTTGTCCCTGGGCAGCATCTTGATATTCGTGGAAATCCAGCAGGCTGCCTGCCCTTAAGGACCGAGGGCCTACCTGGCACTTCAAATGCTTCTGCCCGGAGAAACAAAACTCAGCAACCCAGGTTCATGGTCTCAGTTTGCAGAGCTCCATGGGCACTCTCAAAGCAGCCCGAGTTGGCACAGGTGGCAGCTTGTCCCTGGGCAGCATCTTGATATTCGTGGAAATCTTGCTGCCAGCCTGCCCCTAAGGAACAAGGGCCTACCTGGTACTGACAAAGGCTTCTGCCCGGGAAAACAAAACCCACAACCCTACGTTTCTGGTCTCAGTTTGCAGAGCTCCAAGGGCACCATCAAAGCAGCCCGAGTTGGCACAGGTGGCAGCTTGTCCCTGGGCAGCATCTTGATATTCGTGGAAATCCTGCAGGCTGCCAGCCCTTAAAGACCAAGGGCCTACCTGGCACTGCAAATGTTTCTGCCCAGAGAAACAAAACTCAGCACCTCACGTTAATGGTCCCAGTTTGCAGAGCTCCATGGGAACTCTCAAAGCAGCCCGAGTTGGCACAGGTGGCAGCTTGTCCCTGGGCAGCATCTTGATATTCGTGGAAATCTTGCTGCCAGCCTGCCCCTAGGGACCAAGGGCCTACCTGGTACTGAGAGAGGCTTCTGCCCGGGAAAACAAAACCCACAACCCTACGTTCCTGGTCTCAGTTTGCAGAGCTCCATGGGCACTCTCAAAGCAGCCCGAGTTGGCACAGGTGGCAGCTTGTCCCTGGGTGGCATCTTGATATGCGTGGAAATCCAGCAGGCAGACTGCCTCTAAGGGCTGAGGGCCTACTTGGTACTGACAAAGGCTTCTGCCCTGGAAAACAAAACCCATAACCCCACATACTTTCTCTCAGTTTGAAGAGCTCTGTGGGCACTCTCAAAGCAGCGCGAGTTGGCACAGGTGGCAGCTTGTCCCTGGGCGGCATCTTGATATTCGTGGAAATCCTGCAGGGAGCTGGCCCCAAAGGGGCCAACGGCATACCTTTGCACAAGTGCAGTTTGTCTGGTACAGCTTGTCCCTGGGCAGCATCTTGATATTCATGACAAAGGCTTCTGGCCCGGGAAAACAAAACTCAGAACACCAGGTTTCTGGTCTCAGTTTGCAGAGCACCATGGGCACTCTCAAAGCAGCGCGAGTTGGCACAGGTGGCAGCTTGTCCCTGGGCAGCATCTTGATATTCGTGGAAATCCTGCAGGCAGCTGGCCCCAAAGGGCCAACGGCCTACCTGGTACTGACAAAGGCTTCTGCCCGGGAAAACAAAACTCAGAACACCACGTTTCTGGTCTCAGTTTGCAGAGCACCATGGGCACTCTCAAAGCAGCGCGAGTTGGCACAGGTGGCAGCTTGTCCCTGGGCAGCATCTTGATATTCATGGAAATCCAGCAGGCTGCCTGCCCTTAAGGACCGAGGGCCTACCTGGCACTTCAAATGCTTCTGCCCGGAGAAACAAAACGCAGCCATACAGGTTCATGGTCTCAGTTTGCAGAGCTCCGTGGGCACCCTCAAAGCAGCGCGAGTTGGCACAAGTGGCAGCTTGTCCCTGGGCAGCATCTTGATATTCGTGGAAATCCAGCGGGCAGCCTGCCCCTGAGGAACAAGGGCCCTCCTGGTACTGACAAAGGCTTCTGCCCGGGAAAACAAAAGCCGTAACCCCACGTTCCACATCTCAGTTTGCAGAGCACCGTGGGCACTCTCAAAGCAGCCCGAGTTGGCACAGGTGGCAGCTTGTCCCTGGGCAGCATCTTGATATTCGTGGAAATCCTGCAGGCAGCCGGCCCCCAAGGGCCAAGGGCCGACCTGGTACTGACAAAGGCTTCTGCCAGGGGAAACAAAACCCAGCACCCCACGTTTCTGGTCTCAGTTTGCAGAGCTCCATGGGCACTCTCAAAGCAGCCCGAGTTGGCACAGGTGGCAGCTTGTCCCTGGGCAGCATCTTGATATTCGTGGAAATCCTGCAGGCTGCCAGCCCTTAAAGACCAAGGGCCTACCTGGCACTGCAAATGTTTCTGCCCTGGCAAACAAAACTCAGCACCTCACGTTAATGGTCCCAGTTTGCAGAGCTCCATGGGAACTCTCAAAGCAGCCCGAGTTGGCACAGGTGGCAGCTTGTCCCTGGGCAGCATCTTGATATTCGTGGAAATCTTGCTGCCAGGCTGTCCCTAGGGAACAAGGGCCTACCTGGTACTGAGAGAGGCTTCTGCCCGGGAAAACAAAACCCACAACCCTACGTTCCTGGTCTCAGTTTGCAGAGCTCCGTGGGCACCCTCAAAGCAGCGCGAGTTTGCACAAGTTGCAGTTTGTCCCTGGGCAGCATCTTGATATTCGTGGAAATTCAGCCGACAGCCTGCCCCTGAGGAACAAGGGCCCTCCTGGTACTGACAAAGGCTTCTGCCCCGGAAAACAAAACCCACCACCCCACGTTCCTGGTCTCAGTTTGCAGAGCTCCATGGGCACTCTCAAAGCAGCCCGAGTTGGCACAGGTGGCAGCTTGTCCCTGGGCAGCATCTTGATATTCGTGGAAATCTTGCTGCCAGCCTGCCCCTAAGGAACAAGGGCCTACCTGGTACTGAGAGAGGCTTCTGCCCGGGAAAACAAAACCCACAACCCTACGTTCCTGGTCTCAGTTTGCAGAGCTCCGTGGGCACCCTCAAAGCAGCGCGAGTTGGCACAAGTGGAAGCTGGTCCCTGGGCAGCATCTTGATATTCGTGGAAATCCAGGAGGCAGCCGGCCCTGAATTACGAGAGCCTACCTGGTACTGCAAATGCTTCTGCCCAGGGAAACAAAACTCACCAAAGCAAGTTCCTGGTCTCACTTTGCAGAGCTCCATGGGCACTCTCAAAGCAGCCCGAGTTGGCACAGGTGGCAGCTTGTCCCTGGGTGGCATCTTGATATGCGTGGAAATCCAGCAGGCAGACTGCCTCTAAGGGCTGAGGGCCTACTTGGTACTGACAAAGGCTTCTGCCCTGGAAAACAAAACCCATAACCCCACATACTTTCTCTCAGTTTGAAGAGCTCTGTGGGCACTCTCAAAGCAGCCCGAGTTGCCACAGGTGGCAGCTTGTCCCTGGGCGGCATCTTGATATTCGTGGAAATCCTGCAGGCAGCTGGCCCCCAAGGGCCAACGGCCTACCTGGTACTGACAAAGGCTTCTGCCCGGAAAACAAAACTCAGAACACCACTTTCCTGGTCTCAGTTTGCAGAGCACCATGGGCACTCTCAAAGCAGCCCGAGTTGGCACAGGTGGCAGCTTGTCCCTGGGCGGAAACTTGATTTTCGTGGAAATCCTCGTGCCAGCCTCCCCCAAAGGGCTGAGGGCCTACCTGGTCCTGTAAATGTTTCTGCCCGGGAAAAGAAAACCCACAAACCCATGTTCCTGGTCTCAGTTTGAAGAACTCCGTGGGCACACTCAAAGCAGCCCGAGTTGGCACAGGTGGCAGAATATCCCTGGGCAGCATCTTGATATTCGTGGAAATCTTGCTGCCAGGCTGTCCCTAAGGAACAAGGGCCTACTTGGTACTGACAAAGGCTTCTGCCCGGGAAAACAAAACCCAGCACCCCACGTTTCTGGTCTCAGTTTGCAGAGCACCATGGGCACTCTCAAAGCAGCGCGAGTTGGCACAGGTGGCAGCTTGTCCCTGGGCAGCATCTTGATATTCGTGGAAATCCTGCAGGCTGCCTGCCCTTAAGGACCGAGGGCCTACCTGGCACTTCAAATGCTTCTGCCCGGAGAAACAAAGCTCAGCAACCCAGGTTCATGGTCTCAGTTTGCAGAGCTCCATGGGCACTCTCAAAGCAGCGCGAGTTGGCACAGGTGGCAGCTTGTCCCTGGGCAGCATCTTGATATTCGTGGAAATCTTGCTGCCAGCCTGCCCCTAAGGAACAAGGGCCTACCTGGTACTGACAAAGGCTTCTGCCCGGGAAAACAAAACCCACAACCCTACGTTCCTGGTCTCAGTTTGCAGAGCTCCGTGGGCACTCTCAAAGCAGCCCGAGTTGGCACAGGTGGCAGCTTGTCCCTGGGCAGCATCTTGATATTCGTGGAAATCCTGCAGGCTGCCAGCCCTTAAAGACCAAGGGCCTACCTGGCACTGCAAATGTTTCTGCCCAGAGAAACAAAACTCAGCACCTCACGTTAATGGTCCCAGTTTGCAGAGCTCCATGGGAACTCTCAAAGCAGCCCGAGTTGGCACAGGTGGCAGCTTGTCCCTGGGCAGCATCTTGATATTCGTGGAAATCTTGCTGCCAGCCTGCCCCTAAGGAACAAGGGCCTACCTGGTACTGAGAGAGGCTTCTGCCCGGGAAAACAAAACCCACAACCCTACGTTCCTGGTCTCAGTTTGCAGAGCTCCGTGGGCACCCTCAAAGCAGCGCGAGTTGGCACAAATGGAAGCTTGTCCCTGGGCAGCATCTTGATATTCGTGGAAATCCAGGAGGCAGCCGGCCCTGAATTACGAGAGCCTACCTGGTACTGCAAATGCTTCTGCCCGGGGAAACAAAACTCAGCACCCCACGTTCCTGGTCTCACTTTGCAGAGCTCCATGGGCACTCTCAAAGCAGCCCGAGTTGGCACAGGTGGCAGCTTGTCCCTGGGTGGCATCTTGATATGCGTGGAAATCCAGCAGGCAGACTGCCTCTAAGGGCTGAGGGCCTACTTGGTACTGACAAAGGCTTCTGCCCTGGAAAACAAAACCCATAACCCCACATACTTTCTCTCAGTTTGAAGAGCTCTGTGGGCACTCTCAAAGCAGCCCGAGTTGGCACAGGTGGCAGCTTGTCCCTGGGCGGCATCTTGATATTCGTGGAAATCCTGCAGGGAGCTGGCCCCAAAGGGCCAACGGCATACCTGGTACTGACAAAGGCTTCTGCCCGGGAAAACAAAACTCAGAACACCACGTTTCTGGTCTCAGTTTGCAGAGCACCATGGGCACTCTCAAAGCAGCGCGAGTTGGCACAGGTGGCAGCTTGTCCCTGGGCAGCATCTTGATATTCGTGGAAATCCTGCAGGCAGCTGGCCCTTAAGGACCGAGGGCCTACCTGGCACTTCAAATGCTTCTGCCCGGAGAAACAAAACTCAGCAACACAGGTTCATGGTCTCAGTTTGCAGAGCTCCGTGGGCACCCTCAAAGCAGCGCGAGTTGGCACAAGTGGCAGCTTGTCCCTGGGCAGCATCTTGATATTCGTGGAAATCCAGTGGGCAGCCTGCCCCTGAGGAACAAGGGCCCTCCTGGTACTGACAAAGGCTTCTGCCCGGGAAAACAAAAGCCATAACCCCACGTTCCACATCTCAGTTTGCAGAGCTCCATGGGCACTCTCAAAGCAGCCCAAGTTGGCACAGGTGGCAGCTTGTCCCTGGGCGGCATCTTGATATTTGTGGAAATCCTGCAGGCAGCCGGCCCCCAAGGGCCAAGGACCGACCTGGTACTGACAAAGGCTTCTGCCAGGGGAAACAAGACCCAGCACCCCACGTTTCTGGTCTCAGTTTGCAGAGCTCCGTGGGCACCCTCAAAGCAGCGCGAGTTGGCACAGGTGGCAGCTTGTCCCTGGGCAGCATCTTGATATTCGTGGAAATCCTGCAGGCTGCCAGCCCTTAAAGACCAAGGGCCTACCTGGCACTGCAAATGTTTCTGCCCTGGCAAACAAAACTAAGCACCTCACGTTAATGGTCCCAGTTTGCAGAGCTCCATGGGCACTCTCAAAGTAGCGTGAGTTGGCACAGGTGGCAGCTTGTCCCTGGGCAGCATCTTGATATTCGTGGAAATCCAGCAGGCTGCCTGCCCTTAAGGACCGAGGGCCTACCTGGCACTTCAAATGCTTCTGCCCGGAGAAACAAAACTCAGCAACCCAGGTTCATGGTCTCAGTTTGCAGAGCTCCATGGGCACTCTCAAAGCAGCGCGAGTTGGCACAGGTGGCAGCTTGTCCCTGGGCAGCATCTTGATATTCGTGGAAATCCAGTGGGCAGCCTGCCCCTAAGGAACAAGGGCCTACCTGGTACTGACAAAGGCTTCTGCCCGGGAAAACAAAACCCACAACCCTACGTTCCTGGTCTCAGTTTGCAGAGCTCCGTGGGCACCCTCAAAGCAGCCCGAGTTGGCACAGGTGGCAGCTTGTCCCTGGGCAGCATCTTGATATTCGTGGAAATCCTGCAGGCTGCCAGCCCTTAAAGACCAAGGGCCTACCTGGCACTGCAAATGTTTCTGCCCAGAGAAACAAAACTCAGCACCTCACGTTAATGGTCCCAGTTTGCAGAGCTCCATGGGAACTCTCAAAGCAGCCCGAGTTGGCACAGGTGGCAGCTTGTCCCTGGGCAGCATTTTGATATTCGTGGAAATCTTGCTGCCAGCCTGCCCCTAAGGAACAAGGGCCTACCTGGTACTGAGAGAGGCTTCTGCCCGGGAAAACAAAACCCACAACCCTACGTTCCTGGTCTCAGTTTGCAGAGCTCCGTGGGCACCCTCAAAGCAGCGCGAGTTGGCACAAATGGAAGCTTGTCCCTGGGCAGCATCTTGATATTCGAGGAAATCCAGGAGGCAGCCGGCCCTGAATTACGAGAGCCTACCTGGTACTGCAAATGCTTCTGCCCGGGGAAACAAAACTCAGCACCCCACGTTCCTGGTCTCACTTTGCAGAGCTCCATGGGCACTCTCAAAGCAGCCTGAGTTGGCACAGGTGGCAGCTTGTCCCTGGGTGGCATCTTGATATGCGTGGAAATCCAGCAGGCAGACTGCCTCTAAGGGCTGAGGGCCTACTTGGTACTGACAAAGGCTTCTGCCCTGGAAAACAAAACCCATAACCCCACATACTTTCTCTCAGTTTGCAGAGCTCTGTGGGCACTCTCAAAGCAGCCCGAGTTGGCACAGGTGGCAGCTTGTCCCTGGGCGGCATCTTGATATTCGTGGAAATCCTGCAGGCAGCTGGCCCCAAAGGGCCAACGGCCTACCTGGTACTGACAAAGGCTTCTGCCCGGGAAAACAAAACTCAGAACACCACGTTTCTGGTCTCAGTTTGCAGAGCACCATGGGCACTCTCAAAGCAGCGCGAGTTGGCACAGGTGGCAGCTTGTCCCTGGGCAGCATCTTGATATTCGTGGAAATCCTGCAGGCAGCTGGCCCTTAAGGACCGAGGGCCTACCTGGCACTTCAAATGCTTCTGCCCGGAGAAACAAAACTCAGCAACACAGGTTCATGGTCTCAGTTTGCAGAGCTCCGTGGGCACCCTCAAAGCAGCGCGAGTTGGCACAAGTGGCAGCTTGTCCCTGGGCAGCATCTTGATATTCGTGGAAATCCAGTGGGCAGCCTGCCCCTGAGGAACAAGGGCCCTCCTGGTACTGACAAAGGCTTCTGCCCGGGAAAACAAAAGCCCTAACCCCACGTTCCACATCTCAGTTTGCAGAGCACCGTGGGCACTCTCAAAGCAGCCCGAGTTGGCACAGGTGGCAGCTTGTCCCTGGGCAGCATCTTGATATACGTGGAAATCCTGCAGGCTGCCAGCCCTTAAAGACCAAGGGCCTACCTGGCACTGCAAATGTTTCTGCCCAGAGAAACAAAACTCAGCACCTCACGTTAATGGTCCCAGTTTGCAGAGCTCCATGGGAACTCTCAAAGCAGCCCGAGTTGGCACAGGTGGCAGCTTGTCCCTGGGCAGCATCTTGATATTCGTGGAAATCTTGCTGCCAGCCTGCCCCTAAGGAACAAGGGCCTACCTGGTACTGAGAGAGGCTTCTGCCCGGGAAAACAAAACCCACAACCCTACGTTCCTGGTCTCAGTTTGCAGAGCTCCGTGGGCACCCTCAAAGCAGCGCGAGTTGGCACAAGTGGAAGCTGGTCCCTGGGCAGCATCTTGATATTCGTGGAAATCCAGGAGGCAGCCGGCCCTGAATTACGAGAGCCTACCTGGTACTGCAAATGCTTCTGCCCGGGGAAACAAAACTCAGCACCCCACGTTCCTGGTCTCACTTTGCAGAGCTCCATGGGCACTCTCAAAGCAGCCCGAGTTGGCACAGGTGGCAGCTTGTCCCTGGGTGGCATCTTGATATGTGTGGAAATCCAGCAGGCAGACTGCCTCTAAGGAACAAGGGCCTACCTGGTACTGAGAGAGGCTTCTGCCCGGGAAAACAAAACCCACAACCCTACGTTCCTGGTCTCAGTTTGCAGAGCTCCGTGGGCACCCTCAAAGCAGCGCGAGTTGGCACAAGTGGAAGCTGGTCCCTGGGCAGCATCTTGATATTCGTGGAAATCCAGGAGGCAGCCGGCCCTGAATTACGAGAGCCTACCTGGTACTGCAAATGCTTCTGCCCGGGGAAACAAAACTCAGCACCCCACGTTCCTGGTCTCACTTTGCAGAGCTCCATGGGCACTCTCAAAGCAGCCCGAGTTGGCACAGGTGGCAGCTTGTCCCTGGGTGGCATCTTGATATGTGTGGAAATCCAGCAGGCAGACTGCCTCTAAGGGCTGAGGGCCTACTTGGTACTGACAAAGGCTTCTGCTCTGCAAAACAAAACCCATAACCCCACATACTTTCTCTCAGTTTGAAGAGCTCTGTGGGCACTCTCAAAGCAGCCAGAGTTGGCACAGGTGGCAGCTTGTCCCTGGGCGGCATCTTGATATTCGTGGAAATCCTGCAGGCAGCTGGCCCTCAAGGGCCAACGGCCTACCTGGTACTGACAAAGGCTTCTGCCCGGAAAACAAAACTCAGAACACCACTTTCCTGGTCTCAGTTTGCAGAGCACCATGGGCACTCTCAAAGCAGCCCGAGTTGGCACAGGTGGCAGCTTGTCCCTGGGCGGAAACTTGATTTTCATGGAAATCCTCGTGCCAGCCTCCCCCAAAGGGCCGAGGGCCTACCTGGTCCTGTAAATGTTTCTGCCCGGGAAAAGAAAACCCACAAACCCACGTTCCTGGTCTCAGTTTGAAGAACTCCGTGGGCACACTCAAAGCAGCCCGAGTTGGCACAGGTGGCAGAATATCCCTGGGCAGCATCTTGATATTCGTGGAAATCTTGCTGCCAGGCTGTCCCTAAGGAACAAGGGCCTACTTGGTACTGACAAAGGCTTCTGCCCGGGAAAACAAAACCCAGCACCCCACGTTTCTGGTCTCAGTTTGCAGAGCACCGTGGGCACTCTCAAAGCAGCGTGAGTTGGCACAGGTGGCAGCTTGTCCCTGGGCAGCATCTTGATATTCGTGGAAATCCAGCAGGCTGCCTGCCCTTAAGGACCGAGGGCCTACCTGGCACTTCAAATGCTTCTGCCCGGAGAAACAAAGCTCAGCACCCCACGTTCCTGGTCTCAGTTTGCAGAGCTCCATGGGCACTCTCAAAGCAGCCCGAGTTGGCACAGGTGGCAGCTTGTCCCTGGGCAGCATCTTGATATTCGTGGAAATCTTGCTGCCAGGCTGTCCCTAGGGAACAAGGGCCTACCTGGTACTGAGAGAGGCTTCTGCCCGGGAAAACAAAACCCACAACCCTACGTTCCTGGTCTCAGTTTGCAGAGCTCCGTGGGCACACTCAAAGCAACGCGAGTTTGCACAAGTTGCAGTTTGTCCCTGGGCAGCATCTTGATATTCGTGGAAATTCAGCCGACAGCCTGCCCCTGAGGAACAAGGGCCCTCCTGGTACTGACAAAGGCTTCTGCCCCGGAAAACAAAACCCACCACCCCACGTTCCTGGTCTCAGTTTGCAGAGCTCCATGGGCACTCTCAAAGCAGCCCGAGTTGGCACAGGTGGCAGCTTGTCCCTGGGTGGCATCTTGATATGCGTGGAAATCCAGCAGGCAGACTGCCTCTAAGGGCTGAGGGCCTACTTGGTACTGACAAAGGCTTCTGCCCTGGAAAACAAAACCCATAACCCCACATACTTTCTCTCAGTTTGAAGAGCTCTGTGGGCACTCTCAAAGCAGCCCGAGTTGCCACAGGTGGCAGCTTGTCCCTGGGCGGCATCTTGATATTCGTGGAAATCCTGCAGGCAGCTGGCCCCCAAGGGCCAACGGCCTACCTGGTACTGACAAAGGCTTCTGCCCGGAAAACAAAACTCAGAACACCACTTTCCTGGTCTCAGTTTGCAGAGCACCATGGGCACTCTCAAAGCAGCCCGAGTTGGCACAGGTGGCAGCTTGTCCCTGGGCGGAAACTTGATTTTCGTGGAAATCCTCGTGCCAGCCTCCCCCAAAGGGCTGAGGGCCTACCTGGTCCTGTAAATGTTTCTGCCCGGGAAAAGAAAACCCACAAACCCATGTTCCTGGTCTCAGTTTGAAGAACTCCGTGGGCACACTCAAAGCAGCCCGAGTTGGCACAGGTGGCAGAATATCCCTGGGCAGCATCTTGATATTCGTGGAAATCTTGCTGCCAGGCTGTCCCTAAGGAACAAGGGCCTACTTGGTACTGACAAAGGCTTCTGCCCGGGAAAACAAAACCCAGCACCCCACGTTTCTGGTCTCAGTTTGCAGAGCACCATGGGCACTCTCAAAGCAGCGCGAGTTGGCACAGGTGGCAGCTTGTCCCTGGGCAGCATCTTGATATTCGTGGAAATCCTGCAGGCTGCCTGCCCTTAAGGACCGAGGGCCTACCTGGCACTTCAAATGCTTCTGCCCGGAGAAACAAAGCTCAGCAACCCAGGTTCATGGTCTCAGTTTGCAGAGCTCCATGGGCACTCTCAAAGCAGCGCGAGTTGGCACAGGTGGCAGCTTGTCCCTGGGCAGCATCTTGATATTCGTGGAAATCTTGCTGCCAGCCTGCCCCTAAGGAACAAGGGCCTACCTGGTACTGACAAAGGCTTCTGCCCGGGAAAACAAAACCCACAACCCTACGTTCCTGGTCTCAGTTTGCAGAGCTCCGTGGGCACTCTCAAAGCAGCCCGAGTTGGCACAGGTGGCAGCTTGTCCCTGGGCAGCATCTTGATATTCGTGGAAATCCTGCAGGCTGCCAGCCCTTAAAGACCAAGGGCCTACCTGGCACTGCAAATGTTTCTGCCCAGAGAAACAAAACTCAGCACCTCACGTTAATGGTCCCAGTTTGCAGAGCTCCATGGGAACTCTCAAAGCAGCCCGAGTTGGCACAGGTGGCAGCTTGTCCCTGGGCAGCATCTTGATATTCGTGGAAATCTTGCTGCCAGCCTGCCCCTAAGGAACAAGGGCCTACCTGGTACTGAGAGAGGCTTCTGCCCGGGAAAACAAAACCCACAACCCTACGTTCCTGGTCTCAGTTTGCAGAGCTCCGTGGGCACCCTCAAAGCACCGCGAGTTGGCACAAATGGAAGCTTGTCCCTGGGCAGCATCTTGATATTCGTGGAAATCCAGGAGGCAGCCGGCCCTGAATTACGAGAGCCTACCTGGTACTGCAAATGCTTCTGCCCGGGGAAACAAAACTCAGCACCCCACGTTCCTGGTCTCACTTTGCAGAGCTCCATGGGCACTCTCAAAGCAGCCCGAGTTGGCACAGGTGGCAGCTTGTCCCTGGGTGGCATCTTGATATGCGTGGAAATCCAGCAGGCAGACTGCCTCTAAGGGCTGAGGGCCTACTTGGTACTGACAAAGGCTTCTGCCCTGGAAAACAAAACCCATAACCCCACATACTTTCTCTCAGTTTGAAGAGCTCTGTGGGCACTCTCAAAGCAGCCCGAGTTGGCACAGGTGGCAGCTTGTCCCTGGGCGGCATCTTGATATTCGTGGAAATCCTGCAGGGAGCTGGCCCCAAAGGGCCAACGGCATACCTGGTACTGACAAAGGCTTCTGCCCGGGAAAACAAAACTCAGAACACCACGTTTCTGGTCTCAGTTTGCAGAGCACCATGGGCACTCTCAAAGCAGCGCGAGTTGGCACAGGTGGCAGCTTGTCCCTGGGCAGCATCTTGATATTCGTGGAAATCCTGCAGGCAGCTGGCCCTTAAGGACCGAGGGCCTACCTGGCACTTCAAATGCTTCTGCCCGGAGAAACAAAACTCAGCAACACAGGTTCATGGTCTCAGTTTGCAGAGCTCCGTGGGCACCCTCAAAGCAGCGCGAGTTGGCACAAGTGGCAGCTTGTCCCTGGGCAGCATCTTGATATTCGTGGAAATCCAGTGGGCAGCCTGCCCCTGAGGAACAAGGGCCCTCCTGGTACTGACAAAGGCTTCTGCCCGGGAAAACAAAAGCCATAACCCCACGTTCCACATCTCAGTTTGCAGAGCTCCATGGGCACTCTCAAAGCAGCCCAAGTTGGCACAGGTGGCAGCTTGTCCCTGGGCGGCATCTTGATATTTGTGGAAATCCTGCAGGCAGCCGGCCCCCAAGGGCCAAGGACCGACCTGGTACTGACAAAGGCTTCTGCCAGGGGAAACAAGACCCAGCACCCCACGTTTCTGGTCTCAGTTTGCAGAGCTCCGTGGGCACCCTCAAAGCAGCGCGAGTTGGCACAGGTGGCAGCTTGTCCCTGGGCAGCATCTTGATATTCGTGGAAATCCTGCAGGCTGCCAGCCCTTAAAGACCAAGGGCCTACCTGGCACTGCAAATGTTTCTGCCCTGGCAAACAAAACTAAGCACCTCACGTTAATGGTCCCAGTTTGCAGAGCTCCATGGGCACTCTCAAAGTAGCGTGAGTTGGCACAGGTGGCAGCTTGTCCCTGGGCAGCATCTTGATATTCGTGGAAATCCAGCAGGCTGCCTGCCCTTAAGGACCGAGGGCCTACCTGGCACTTCAAATGCTTCTGCCCGGAGAAACAAAACTCAGCAACCCAGGTTCATGGTCTCAGTTTGCAGAGCTCCATGGGCACTCTCAAAGCAGCGCGAGTTGGCACAGGTGGCAGCTTGTCCCTGGGCAGCATCTTGATATTCGTGGAAATCCAGTGGGCAGCCTGCCCCTAAGGAACAAGGGCCTACCTGGTACTGACAAAGGCTTCTGCCCGGGAAAACAAAACCCACAACCCTACGTTCCTGGTCTCAGTTTGCAGAGCTCCGTGGGCACCCTCAAAGCAGCCCGAGTTGGCACAGGTGGCAGCTTGTCCCTGGGCAGCATCTTGATATTCGTGGAAATCCTGCAGGCTGCCAGCCCTTAAAGACCAAGGGCCTACCTGGCACTGCAAATGTTTCTGCCCAGAGAAACAAAACTCAGCACCTCACGTTAATGGTCCCAGTTTGCAGAGCTCCATGGGAACTCTCAAAGCAGCCCGAGTTGGCACAGGTGGCAGCTTGTCCCTGGGCAGCATTTTGATATTCGTGGAAATCTTGCTGCCAGCCTGCCCCTAAGGACCAAGGGCCTACCTGGTACTGAGAGAGGCTTCTGCCCGGGAAAACAAAACCCACAACCCTACGTTCCTGGTCTCAGTTTGCAGAGCTCCGTGGGCACCCTCAAAGCAGCGCGAGTTGGCACAAATGGAAGCTTGTCCCTGGGCAGCATCTTGATATTCGAGGAAATCCAGGAGGCAGCCGGCCCTGAATTACGAGAGCCTACCTGGTACTGCAAATGCTTCTGCCCGGGGAAACAAAACTCAGCACCCCACGTTCCTGGTCTCACTTTGCAGAGCTCCATGGGCACTCTCAAAGCAGCCTGAGTTGGCACAGGTGGCAGCTTGTCCCTGGGTGGCATCTTGATATGCGTGGAAATCCAGCAGGCAGACTGCCTCTAAGGGCTGAGGGCCTACTTGGTACTGACAAAGGCTTCTGCCCTGGAAAACAAAACCCATAACCCCACATACTTTCTCTCAGTTTGCAGAGCTCTGTGGGCACTCTCAAAGCAGCCCGAGTTGGCACAGGTGGCAGCTTGTCCCTGGGCGGCATCTTGATATTCGTGGAAATCCTGCAGGCAGCTGGCCCCAAAGGGCCAACGGCCTACCTGGTACTGACAAAGGCTTCTGCCCGGGAAAACAAAACTCAGAACACCACGTTTCTGGTCTCAGTTTGCAGAGCACCATGGGCACTCTCAAAGCAGCGCGAGTTGGCACAGGTGGCAGCTTGTCCCTGGGCAGCATCTTGATATTCGTGGAAATCCTGCAGGCAGCTGGCCCTTAAGGACCGAGGGCCTACCTGGCACTTCAAATGCTTCTGCCCGGAGAAACAAAACTCAGCAACACAGGTTCATGGTCTCAGTTTGCAGAGCTCCGTGGGCACCCTCAAAGCAGCGCGAGTTGGCACAAGTGGCAGCTTGTCCCTGGGCAGCATCTTGATATTCGTGGAAATCCAGTGGGCAGCCTGCCCCTGAGGAACAAGGGCCCTCCTGGTACTGACAAAGGCTTCTGCCCGGGAAAACAAAAGCCCTAACCCCACGTTCCACATCTCAGTTTGCAGAGCACCGTGGGCACTCTCAAAGCAGCCCGAGTTGGCACAGGTGGCAGCTTGTCCCTGGGCAGCATCTTGATATACGTGGAAATCCTGCAGGCTGCCAGCCCTTAAAGACCAAGGGCCTACCTGGCACTGCAAATGTTTCTGCCCAGAGAAACAAAACTCAGCACCTCACGTTAATGGTCCCAGTTTGCAGAGCTCCATGGGAACTCTCAAAGCAGCCCGAGTTGGCACAGGTGGCAGCTTGTCCCTGGGCAGCATCTTGATATTCGTGGAAATCTTGCTGCCAGCCTGCCCCTAAGGAACAAGGGCCTACCTGGTACTGAGAGAGGCTTCTGCCCGGGAAAACAAAACCCACAACCCTACGTTCCTGGTCTCAGTTTGCAGAGCTCCGTGGGCACCCTCAAAGCAGCGCGAGTTGGCACAAGTGGAAGCTGGTCCCTGGGCAGCATCTTGATATTCGTGGAAATCCAGGAGGCAGCCGGCCCTGAATTACGAGAGCCTACCTGGTACTGCAAATGCTTCTGCCCGGGGAAACAAAACTCAGCACCCCACGTTCCTGGTCTCACTTTGCAGAGCTCCATGGGCACTCTCAAAGCAGCCCGAGTTGGCACAGGTGGCAGCTTGTCCCTGGGTGGCATCTTGATATGTGTGGAAATCCAGCAGGCAGACTGCCTCTAAGGGCTGAGGGCCTACTTGGTACTGACAAAGGCTTCTGCTCTGCAAAACAAAACCCATAACCCCACATACTTTCTCTCAGTTTGAAGAGCTCTGTGGGCACTCTCAAAGCAGCCAGAGTTGGCACAGGTGGCAGCTTGTCCCTGGGCGGCATCTTGATATTCGTGGAAATCCTGCAGGCAGCTGGCCCTCAAGGGCCAACGGCCTACCTGGTACTGACAAAGGCTTCTGCCCGGAAAACAAAACTCAGAACACCACTTTCCTGGTCTCAGTTTGCAGAGCACCATGGGCACTCTCAAAGCAGCCCGAGTTGGCACAGGTGGCAGCTTGTCCCTGGGCGGAAACTTGATTTTCATGGAAATCCTCGTGCCAGCCTCCCCCAAAGGGCCGAGGGCCTACCTGGTCCTGTAAATGTTTCTGCCCGGGAAAAGAAAACCCACAAACCCACGTTCCTGGTCTCAGTTTGAAGAACTCCGTGGGCACACTCAAAGCAGCCCGAGTTGGCACAGGTGGCAGAATATCCCTGGGCAGCATCTTGATATTCGTGGAAATCTTGCTGCCAGGCTGTCCCTAAGGAACAAGGGCCTACTTGGTACTGACAAAGGCTTCTGCCCGGGAAAACAAAACCCAGCACCCCACGTTTCTGGTCTCAGTTTGCAGAGCACCGTGGGCACTCTCAAAGCAGCGTGAGTTGGCACAGGTGGCAGCTTGTCCCTGGGCAGCATCTTGATATTCGTGGAAATCCAGCAGGCTGCCTGCCCTTAAGGACCGAGGGCCTACCTGGCACTTCAAATGCTTCTGCCCGGAGAAACAAAGCTCAGCACCCCACGTTCCTGGTCTCAGTTTGCAGAGCTCCATGGGCACTCTCAAAGCAGCCCGAGTTGGCACAGGTGGCAGCTTGTCCCTGGGCAGCATCTTGATATTCGTGGAAATCTTGCTGCCAGGCTGTCCCTAGGGAACAAGGGCCTACCTGGTACTGAGAGAGGCTTCTGCCCGGGAAAACAAAACCCACAACCCTACGTTCCTGGTCTCAGTTTGCAGAGCTCCGTGGGCACACTCAAAGCAACGCGAGTTTGCACAAGTTGCAGTTTGTCCCTGGGCAGCATCTTGATATTCGTGGAAATTCAGCCGACAGCCTGCCCCTGAGGAACAAGGGCCCTCCTGGTACTGACAAAGGCTTCTGCCCCGGAAAACAAAACCCACCACCCCACGTTCCTGGTCTCAGTTTGCAGAGCTCCATGGGCACTCTCAAAGCAGCCCGAGTTGGCACAGGTGGCAGCTTGTCCCTGGGCAGCATCTTGATATTCGTGGAAATCCAGCAGGCTGCCTGCCCTTAAGGACAGAGGGCCTACCTGGCACTTCAAATGCTTCTGCCCGGATAAACAAAACTCAGCAACCCAGGTTCATGGTCTCAGTTTGCAGAGCTCCATGGGCACTCTCAAAGCAGCGCGAGTTGGCACAGGTGGCAGCTTGTCCCTGGGCAGCATCTTGATATTCGTGGAAATCTTGCTGCCAGCCTGCCCCTAAGGAACAAGGGCCTACCTGGTACTGAGAGAGGCTTCTGCCCGGGAAAACAAAACCCACAACCCTACGTTTCTGGTCTCAGTTTGCAGAGCTCCGTGGGCACCCTCAAAGCAGCCCGAGTTGGCACAGGTGGCAGCTTGTCCCTGGGCAGCATCTTGATATTCGTGGAAATCCTGCAGGCTGCCAGCCCTTAAAGACCAAGGGCCTACCTGGCACTGCAAATGTTTCTGCCCAGAAAAACAAAGCTCAGCACCTCACGTTAATGGTCCCAGTTTGCAGAGCTCCATGGGAACTCTCAAAGCAGCCCGAGTTGGCACAGGTGGCAGCTTGTCCCTGGGCAGCATCTTGATATTCGTGGAAATCTTGCTGCCAGCCTGCCCCTAAGGACCAAGGGCCTACCTGGTACTGAGAGAGGCTTCTGCCCGGGAAAACAAAACCCACAACCCTACGTTCCTGGTCTCACTTTGCAGAGCTCCATGGGCACTCTCAAAGCAGCCCGAGTTGGCACAGGTGGCAGCTTGTCCCTGGGTGGCATCTTGATATGCGTGGAAATCCAGCAGGCAGACTGCCTCTAAGGGCTGAGGGCCTACTTGGTACTGACAAATGCTTCTGCCCTGGAAAACAAAACCCATAACCCCACATACTTTCTCTCAGTTTGAAGAGCTCTGTGGGCACTCTCAAAGCAGCCCGAGTTGGCACAGGTGGCAGCTTGTCCCTGGGCGGCATCTTGATATTCGTGGAAATCCTGCAGGGAGCTGGCCCCAAAGGGCCAAGGGCCTACCTGGTACTGACAAAGGCTTCTGCCCGGGAAAACAAAACTCAGAACACCACGTTTCTGGTCTCAGTTTGCAAAGCACCATGGGCACTCTCAAAGCAGCGCGAGTTGGCACAGGTGGCAGCTTGTCCCTGGGCAGCATCTTGATATTCGTGGAAATCCTGCAGGCAGCTGGCCCCAAAGGTCCAACGGCCTACCTGGTACTGACAAAGGCTTCTGCCCGGGAAAACAAAACTCAGAACACCACGTTTCTGGTCTCAGTTTGCAGAGCACCATGGGCACTCTCAAAGCAGCGCGAGTTGGCACAGGTGGCAGCTTGTCCCTGGGCAGCATCTTGATATTCGTGGAAATCCAGCAGGCTGCCTGCCCTTAAGGACCGAGGGCCTACCTGGCACTTCAAATGCTTCTGCCCGGAGAAACAAAACTCAGCAACACAGGTTCATGGTCTCAGTTTGCAGAGCTCCGTGGGCACCCTCAAAGCAGCGCGAGTTGGCACAAGTGGCAGCTTGTCCCTGGGCAGCATCTTGATATTCGTGGAAATCCAGCAGGCTGCCTGCCCCTGAGGAACAAGGGCCCTCCTGGTACTGACAAAGGCTTCTGCCCGGGAAAACAAAAGCCGTAACCCCACGTTCCACATCTCAGTTTGCAGAGCACAGTGGGCACTCTCAAAGCAGCCCGAGTTGGCACAGGTGGCAGCTTGTCCCTGGGCAGCATCTTGATATTCGTGGAAATCCTGCAGGCAGCCGGCCCCCAAGGGCCAAGGGCCGACCTGGTACTGACAAAGGCTTCTGCCAGGGGAAACAAAACCCAGCACCCCACGTTTCTGGTCTCAGTTTGCAGAGCTCCGTGGGCACCCTCAAAGCAGCGTGAGTTGGCACAGGTGGCAGCTTGTCCCTGGGCAGCATCTTGATATTCGTGGAAATCCTGCAGGCTGCCAGCCCTTAAAGACCAAGGGCCTACCTGGCACTGCAAATGTTTCTGCCCTGGCAAACAAAACTCAGCACCTCACGTTAATGGTCCCAGTTTGCAGAGCTCCATGGGAACTCACAAAGCAGCCCGAGTTGGCACAAGTGGCAGCTTGTCCCTGGGCAGCATCTTGATATTCGTGGAAATCCAGCAGGCTGCCTGCCCCTGAGGAACAAGGGCCCTCCTGGTACTGACAAAGGCTTCTGCCCGGGAAAACAAAAGCCGTAACCCCACGTTCCACATCTCAGTTTGCAGAGCACCGTGGGCACTCTCAAAGCAGCCCGAGTTGGCACAGGTGGCAGCTTGTCCCTGGGCAGCATCTTGATATTCGTGGAAATCCTGCAGGCAGCCGGCCCCCAAGGGCCAAGGGCCGACCTGGTACTGACAAAGGCTTCTGCCAGGGGAAACAAAACCCAGCACCCCACGTTTCTGGTCTCAGTTTGCAGAGCTCCGTGGGCACCCTCAAAGCAGCGTGAGTTGGCACAGGTGGCAGCTTGTCCCTGGGCAGCATCTTGATATTCGTGGAAATCCTGCAGGCTGCCAGCCCTTAAAGACCAAGGGCCTACCTGGCACTGCAAATGTTTCTGCCCTGGCAAACAAAACTCAGCACCTCACGTTAATGGTCCCAGTTTGCAGAGCTCCATGGGAACTCACAAAGCAGCCCGAGTTGGCACAGGTGGCAGCTTGTCCCTGGGCAGCATCTTGATATTCGTGGAAATCTTGCTGCCAGGCTGTCCCTAGGGAACAAGGGCCTACCTGGTACTGAGAGAGGCTTCTGCCCGGGAAAACAAAACCCACAACCCTACGTTCCTGGTCTCAGTTTGCAGAGCTCCGTGGGCACCCTCAAAGCACCGCGAGTTTGCACAAGTTGCAGTTTGTCCCTGGGCAGCATCTTGATATTCGTGGAAATTCAGCCGACAGCCTGCCCCTGAGGAACAAGGGCCCTCCTGGTACTGACAAAGGCTTCTGCCCCGGAAAACAAAACCCACCACCCCACGTTCCTGGTCTCAGTTTGCAGAGCTCCATGGGCACTCTCAAAGCAGCCCGAGTTGGCACAGGTGGCAGCTTGTCCCTGGGCAGCATCTTGATATTCGTGGAAATCTTGCTGCCAGCCTGCCCCTAAGGAACAAGGGCCTACCTGGTACTGAGAGAGGCTTCTGCCCGGGAAAACAAAACCCACAACCCTACGTTCCTGGTCTCAGTTTGCAGAGCTCCGTGGGCACCCTCAAAGCAGCGCGAGTTGGCACAAGTGGAAGCTGGTCCCTGGGCAGCATCTTGATATTCGTGGAAATCCAGGAGGCAGCCGGCCCTGAATTACGAGAGCCTACCTGGTACTGCAAATGCTTCTGCCCAGGGAAACAAAACTCACCAAGGCAAGTTCCTGGTCTCACTTTGCAGAGCTCCATGGGCACTCTCAAAGCAGCCCGAGTTGGCACAGGTGGCAGCTTGTCCCTGGGTGGCATTTTGATATGCGTCGAAATCCAGCAGGCAGACTGCCTCTAAGGGCTGAGGGCCTACTTGGTACTGACAAAGGCTTCTGCCCTGGAAAACAAAACCCATAACCCCACATACTTTCTCTCAGTTTGAAGAGCTCTGTGGGCACTCTCAAAGCAGCCCGAGTTGCCACAGGTGGCAGCTTGTCCCTGGGCGGCATCTTGATATTCGTGGAAATCCTGCAGGCAGCTGGCCCCCAAGGGCCAACGGCCTACCTGGTACTGACAAAGGCTTCTGCCCGGAAAACAAAACTCAGAACACCACTTTCCTGGTCTCAGTTTGCAGAGCACCATGGGCACTCTCAAAGCAGCCCGAGTTGGCACAGGTGGCAGCTTGTCCCTGGGCGGAAACTTGATTTTCATGGAAATCCTCGTGCCAGCCTCCCCCAAAGGGCCGAGGGCCTACCTGGTCCTGTAAATGTTTCTGCCCGGGAAAAGAAAACCCACAAACCCACGTTCCTGGTCTCAGTTTGAAGAACTCCGTGGGCACACTCAAAGCAGCCCGAGTTGGCACAGGTGGCAGAATATCCCTGGGCAGCATCTTGATATTCGTGGAAATCTTGCTGCCAGGCTGTCCCTAAGGAACAAGGGCCTACTTGGTACTGACAAAGTCTTCTGCCCGGGAAAACAAAACCCAGCACCCCACGTTTCTGGTCTCAGTTTGCAGAGGACCATGGGCACTCTCAAAGCAGCGTGAGTTGGCACAGGTGGCAGCTTGTCCCTGGGCAGCATCTTGATATTCGTGGAAATCCAGCAGGCTGCCTGCCCTTAAGGACCGAGGGCCTACCTGGCACTTCAAATGCTTCTGCCCGGAGAAACAAAGCTCAGCACCCCACGTTCCTGGTCTCAGTTTGCAGAGCTCCATGGGCACTCTCAAAGCAGCCCGAGTTGGCACAGGTGGCAGCTTGTCCCTGGGCAGCATCTTGATATTCGTGGAAATCTTGCTGCCAGGCTGTCCCTAGGGAACAAGGGCCTACCTGGTACTGAGAGAGGCTTCTGCCCGGGAAAACAAAACCCACAACCCTACGTTCCTGGTCTCAGTTTGCAGAGCTCCGTGGGCACCCTCAAAGCACCGCGAGTTTGCACAAGTTGCAGTTTGTCCCTGGGCAGCATCTTGATATTCGTGGAAATTCAGCCGCCAGCCTGCCCCTGAGGAACAAGGGCCCTCCTGGTACTGACAAAGGCTTCTGCCCCGGAAAACAAAACCCACCACCCCACGTTCCTGGTCTCAGTTTGCAGAGCTCCATGGGCACTCTCAAAGCAGCCCGAGTTGGCACAGGTGGCAGTTTGTCCCTGGGCGGCATCTTGATATTCATGGAAATCCTGCAGGCAGCCGGCCCCCAAGGGCCAAGGGCCTACCTGGTACTGACAAAGGCTTCTGCCCTGGAAAACAAAACCCAGCAGCCCACGTTTCTGGTCTCAGTTTGCAGAGCACCATGGGCACTCTCAAAGCAGCGCGAGTTGGCACAGGTGGCAGCTTGTCCCTGAGCAGCATCTTGATATTCGTGGAAATCCAGCAGGCTGCCTGCCCTTAAGGACCGAGGGCCTACCTGGCACTTCAAATGCTTCTGCCCGGAGAAACAAAACTCAGCAACCCAGGTTCATGGTCTCAGTTTGCAGAGCTCCATGGGCACTCTCAAAGCAGCGCGAGTTGGCACAGGTGGCAGCTTGTCCTTGGGCAGCATCTTGATATTCGTGGAAATCTTGCTGCCAGCCTGCCCCTAAGGAACAAGGGCCTACCTGGTACTGAGAGAGGCTTCTGCCCGGGAAAACAAAACCCACAACCCTACGTTCCTGGTCTCAGTTTGCAGAGCTCCGTGGGCACCCTCAAAGCAGCCCGAGTTGGCACAGGTGGCAGCTTGTCCCTGGGCAGCATCTTGATATTCGTGGAAATCCTGCAGGCTGCCAGCCCTTAAAGACCAAGGGCCTACCTGGCACTGCAAATGTTTCTGCCCAGAGAAACAAAACTCAGCACCTCACGTTAATGGTCCCAGTTTGCAGAGCTCCATGGGAACTCTCAAAGCAGCCCGAGTTGGCACAGGTGGCAGCTTGTCCCTGGGCAGCATCTTGATATTCGTGGAAATCTTGCTGCCAGCCTGCCCCTAAGGAACAAGGGCCTACCTGGTACTGAGAGAGGCTTCTGCCCGGGAAAACAAAACCCACAACCCTACGTTCCTGGTCTCAGTTTGCAGAGCTCCGTGGGCACCCTCAAAGCAGCGCGAGTTGGCACAAATGGAAGCTTGTCCCTGGGCAGCATCTTGATATTCGTGGAAATCCAGGAGGCAGCCGGCCCTGAATTACGAGAGCCTACCTGGTACTGCAAATGCTTCTGCCCGGGGAAACAAAACTCAGCACCCCACGTTCCTGGTCTCACTTTGCAGAGCTCCATGGGCACTCTCAAAGCAGCCCGAGTTGGCACAGGTGGCAGCTTGTCCCTGGGTGGCATCTTGATATGCGTGGAAATCCAGCAGGCAGACTGCCTCTAAGGGCTGAGGGCCTACTTGGTACTGACAAAGGCTTCTGCCCTGGAAAACAAAACCCATAACCCCACATACTTTCTCTCAGTTTGAAGAGCTCTGTGGGCACTCTCAAAGCAGCGCGAGTTGGCACAGGTGGCAGCTTGTCCCTGGGCGGCATCTTGATATTCGTGGAAATCCTGCAGGGAGCTGGCCCCAAAGGGCCAACGGCATACCTGGTACTGACAAAGGCTTCTGCCCGGGAAAACAAAACTCAGAACACCACGTTTCTGGTCTCAGTTTGCAGAGCACCATGGGCACTCTCAAAGCAGCGCGAGTTGGCACAGGTGGCAGCTTGTCCCTGGGCAGCATCTTGATATTCGTGGAAATCCTGCAGGGAGCTGGCCCTTAAGGACCGAGGGCCTACCTGGCACTTCAAATGCTTCTGCCCGGAGAAACAAAACTCAGCAACACAGGTTCATGGTCTCAGTTTGCAGAGCTCTGTGGGCACCCTCAAAGCAGCGCGAGTTGGCACAAGTGGCAGCTTGTCCCTGGGCAGCATCTTGATATTCGTGGAAATCCAGTGGGCAGCCTGCCCCTGAGGAACAAGGGCCCTCCTGGTACTGACAAAGGCTTCTGCCCGGGAAAACAAAAGCCATAACCCCACGTTCCACATCTCAGTTTGCAGAGCTCCATGGGCACTCTCAAAGCAGCCCAAGTTGGCACAGGTGGCAGCTTGTCCCTGGGCGGCATCTTGATATTTGTGGAAATCCTGCAGGCAGCCGGCCCCCAAGGGCCAAGGACCGACCTGGTACTGACAAAGGCTTCTGCCAGGGGAAACAAGACCCAGCACCCCACGTTTCTGGTCTCAGTTTGCAGAGCTCCGTGGGCACTCTCAAAGCAGCGCGAGTTGGCACAGGTGGCAGCTTGTCCCTGGGCAGCATCTTGATATTCGTGGAAATCCTGCAGGCTGCCAGCCCTTAAAGACCGAGGGCCTACCTGGCACTGCAAATGTTTCTGCCCTGGCAAACAAAACTAAGCACCTCACGTTAATGGTCCCAGTTTGCAGAGCTCCATGGGAACTCTCAAAGCAGCGTGAGTTGGCACAGGTGGCAGCTTGTCCCTGGGCAGCATCTTGATATTCGTGGAAATCCAGCAGGCTGCCTGCCCTTAAGGACCGAGGGCCTACCTGGCACTTCAAATGCTTCTGCCCGGAGAAACAAAACTCAGCACCCCAGGTTCATGGTCTCAGTTTGCAGAGCTCCATGGGCACTCTCAAAGCAGCGCGAGTTGGCACAGGTGGCAGCTTGTCCCTGGGCAGCATCTTGATATTCGTGGAAATCCAGTGGGCAGCCTGCCCCTAAGGAACAAGGGCCTACCTGGTACTGACAAAGGCTTCTGCCCGGGAAAACAAAACCCACAACCCTACGTTCCTGGTCTCAGTTTGCAGAGCTCCGTGGGCACCCTCAAAGCAGCCCGAGTTGGCACAGGTGGCAGCTTGTCCCTGGGCAGCATCTTGATATTCGTGGAAATCCTGCAGGCTGCCAGCCCTTAAAGACCAAGGGCCTACCTGGCACTGCAAATGTTTCTGCCCAGAGAAACAAAACTCAGCACCTCACGTTAATGGTCCCAGTTTGCAGAGCTCCATGGGAACTCTCAAAGCAGCCCGAGTTGGCACAGGTGGCAGCTTGTCCCTGGGCAGCATTTTGATATTCGTGGAAATCTTGCTGCCAGCCTGCCCCTAAGGACCAAGGGACTACCTGGTACTGAGAGAGGCTTCTGCCCGGGAAACCAAAACCCACAACCCTACGTTCCTGGTCTCAGTTTGCAGAGCTCCGTGGGCACCCTCAAAGCAGCGCGAGTTGGCACAAATGGAAGCTTGTCCCTGGGCAGCATCTTGATATTCGAGGAAATCCAGGAGGCAGCCGGCCCTGAATTACGAGAGCCTACCTGGTACTGCAAATGCTTCTGCCCGGGGAAACAAAACTCAGCACCCCACGTTCCTGGTCTCACTTTGCAGAGCTCCATGGGCACTCTCAAAGCAGCCTGAGTTGGCACAGGTGGCAGCTTGTCCCTGGGTGGCATCTTGATATGCGTGGAAATCCAGCAGGCAGACTGCCTCTAAGGGCTGAGGGCCTACTTGGTACTGACAAAGGCTTCTGCCCTGGAAAACAAAACCCATAACCCCACATACTTTCTCTCAGTTTGCAGAGCTCTGTGGGCACTCTCAAAGCAGCCCGAGTTGGCACAGGTGGCAGCTTGTCCCTGGGCGGCATCTTGATATTCGTGGAAATCCTGCAGGCAGCTGGCCCCAAAGGGCCAACGGCCTACCTGGTACTGACAAAGGCTTCTGCCCGGGAAAACAAAACTCAGAACACCACGTTTCTGGTCTCAGTTTGCAGAGCACCATGGGCACTCTCAAAGCAGCGCGAGTTGGCACAGGTGGCAGCTTGTCCCTGGGAAGCATCTTGATATTCGTGGAAATCCAGCAGGCTGCCTGCCCTTAAGGACCGAGGGCCTACCTGGCACTTCAAATGCTTCTGCCCGGAGAAACAAAACTCAGCAACACAGGTTCATGGTCTCAGTTTGCAGAGCTCCGTGGGCACCCTCAAAGCAGCGCGAGTTGGCACAAGTGGCAGCTTGTCCCTGGGCAGCATCTTGATATTCGTGGAAATCCAGTGGGCAGCCTGCCCCTAAGGAACAAGGGCCCTCCTGGTACTGACAAAGGCTTCTGCCCGGGAAAACAAAAGCCATAACCCCACGTTCCACATCTCAGTTTGCAGAGCACCGTGGGCACTCTCAAAGCAGCCCGAGTTGGCACAGGTGGCAGCTTGTCCCTGGGCAGCATCTTGATATTCGTGGAAATCCTGCAGGCTGCCAGCCCTTAAAGACCAATGGCCTACCTGGCACTGCAAATGTTTCTGCCCAGAGAAACAAAACTCAGCACCTCACGTTAATGGTCCCAGTTTGCAGAGCTCCATGGGAACTCTCAAAGCAGCCCGAGTTGGCACAGGTGGCAGCTTGTCCCTGGGCAGCATCTTGATATTCGTGGAAATCTTGCTGCCAGCCTGCCCCTAAGGAACAAGGGCCTACTTGGTACTGAGAGAGGCTTCTGCCCGAGAAAACAAAACCCACAACCCTACGTTCCTGGTCTCAGTTTGCAGAGCTCCGTGGGCACCCTCAAAGCAGCGCGAGTTGGCACAAGTGGAAGCTGGTCCCTGGGCAGCATCTTGATATTCGTGGAAATCCAGGAGGCAGCCGGCCCTGAATTACGAGAGCCTACCTGGTACTGCAAATGCTTCTGCCCGGGGAAACAAAACTCAGCACCCCACGTTCCTGGTATCACTTTGCAGAGCTCCATGGGCACTCTCAAAGCAGCCCGAGTTGGCACAGGTGGCAGCTTGTCCCTGGGTGGCATCTTGATATTCGTGGAAATCCAGCAGGCAGACTGCCTCTAAGGGCTGAGGGCCTACTTGGTACTGACAAAGGCTTCTGCTCTGCAAAACAAAACCCATAACCCCACATACTTTCTCTCAGTTTGAAGAGCTCTGTGGGCACTCTCAAAGCAGCCCGAGTTGGCACAGGTGGCAGCTTGTCCCTGGGCGGCATCTTGATATTCGTGGAAATCCTGCAGGCAGCTGGCCCCCAAGGGCCAACGGCCTACCTGGTACTGACAAAGGCTTCTGCCCGGAAAACAAAACTCAGAACACCACTTTCCTGGTCTCAGTTTGCAGAGCACCATGGGCACTCTCAAAGCAGCCCGAGTTGGCACAGGTGGCAGCTTGTCCCTGGGCGGAAACTTGATTTTCATGGAAATCCTCGTGCCAGCCTCCCCCAAAGGGCCGAGGGCCTACCTGGTCCTGTAAATGTTTCTGCCCGGGAAAAGAAAACCCACAAACCCACGTTCCTGGTCTCAGTTTGAAGAACTCCGTGGGCACACTCAAAGCAGCCCGAGTTGGCACAGGTGGCAGAATATCCCTGGGCAGCATCTTGATATTCGTGGAAATCTTGCTGCCAGGCTGTCCCTAAGGAACAAGGGCCTACTTGGTACTGACAAAGGCTTCTGCCCGGGAAAACAAAACCCAGCACCCCACGTTTCTGGTCTCAGTTTGCAGAGCACCGTGGGCACTCTCAAAGCAGCGTGAGTTGGCACAGGTGGCAGCTTGTCCCTGGGCAGCATCTTGATATTCGTGGAAATCCAGCAGGCTGCCTGCCCTTAAGGACCGAGGGCCTACCTGGCACTTCAAATGCTTCTGCCCGGAGAAACAAAGCTCAGCACCCCACGTTCCTGGTCTCAGTTTGCAGAGCTCCATGGGCACTCTCAAAGCAGCCCGAGTTGGCACAGGTGGCAGCTTGTCCCTGGGCAGCATCTTGATATTCGTGGAAATCTTGCTGCCAGGCTGTCCCTAGGGAACAAGGGCCTACCTGGTACTGAGAGAGGCTTCTGCCCGGGAAAACAAAACCCACAACCCTACGTTCCTGGTCTCAGTTTGCAGAGCTCCGTGGGCACACTCAAAGCAACGCGAGTTTGCACAAGTTGCAGTTTGTCCCTGGGCAGCATCTTGATATTCGTGGAAATTCAGCCGACAGCCTGCCCCTGAGGAACAAGGGCCCTCCAGGTACTGACAAAGGTTTCTGCCCCGGAAAACAAAACCCACCACGCCACGTTCCTGGTCTCAGTTTGCAGAGCTCCATGGGCACTCTCAAAGCAGCCCGAGTTGGCACAGGTGGCAGCTTGTCCCTGGGCAGCATCTTGATATTCGTGGAAATCCAGCAGGCTGCCTGCCCTTAAGGACAGAGGGCCTACCTGGCACTTCAAATGCTTCTGCCCGGAGAAACAAAACTCAGCAACCCAGGTTCATGGTCTCAGTTTGCAGAGCTCCATGGGCACTCTCAAAGCAGCGCGAGTTGGCACAGGTGGCAGCTTGTCCCTGGGCAGCATCTTGATATTCGTGGAAATCTTGCTGCCAGCCTGCCCCTAAGGAACAAGGGCCTACCTGGTACTGAGAGAGGCTTCTGCCCGGAAAACAAAACCCACAACCCGACGTTTCTGGTCTCAGTTTGCAGAGCTCCGTGGGCACCCTCAAAGCAGCCCGAGTTGGCACAGGTGGCAGCTTGTCCCTGGGTGGCATCTTGATATGCGTGGAAATCCAGCAGGCAGACTGCCTCTAAGGGCTGAGGGCCTACTTGGTACTGACAAATGCTTCTGCCCTGGAAAACAAAACCCATAACCCCACATACTTTCTCTCAGTTTGAAGAGCTCTGTGGGCACTCTCAAAGCAGCCCGAGTTGGCACAGGTGGCAGCTTGTCCCTGGGCGGCATCTTGATATTCGTGGAAATCCTGCAGGGAGCTGGCCCCAAAGGGCCAAGGGCCTACCTGGTACTGACAAAGGCTTCTGCCCGGGAAAACAAAACTCAGAACACCACGTTTCTGGTCTCAGTTTGCAGAGCACCATGGGCACTCTCAAAGCAGCGCGAGTTGGCACAGGTGGCAGCTTGTCCCTGGGCAGCATCTTGATATTCGTGGAAATCCTGCAGGCAGCTGGCCCCAAAGGGCCAACGGCCTACCTGGTACTGACAAAGGCTTCTGCCCGGGAAAACAAAACTCAGAACACCACGTTTCTGGTCTCAGTTTGCAGAGCACCATGGGCACTCTCAAAGCAGCGCGAGTTGGCACAGGTGGCAGCTTGTCCCTGGGCAGCATCTTGATATTTGTGGAAATCCAGCAGGCTGCCTGCCCTTAAGGACCGAGGGCCTACCTGGCACTTCAAATGCTTCTGCCCGGAGAAACAAAACTCAGCAACACAGGTTCATGGTCTCAGTTTGCAGAGCTCCGTGGGCACCCTCAAAGCAGCGCGAGTTGGCACAAGTGGCAGCTTGTCCCTGGGCAGCATCTTGATATTCGTGGAAATCCAGCAGGCTGCCTGCCCCCGAGGAACAAGGGCCCTCCTGGTACTGACAAAGGCTTCTGCCCGGGAAAACAAAAGCCGTAACCCCACGTTCCACATCTCAGTTTGCAGAGCACCGTGGGCACTCTCAAAGCAGCCCGAGTTGGCACAGGTGGCAGCTTGTCCCTGGGCAGCATCTTGATATTCGTGGAAATCCTGCAGGCAGCCGGCCCCCAAGGGCCAAGGGCCGACCTGGTACTGACAAAGGCTTCTGCCAGGGGAAACAAAACCCAGCACCTCACGTTAATGGTCCCAGTTTGCAG
Source organism: Motacilla alba alba (assembly GCF_015832195.1). Taxonomy (NCBI): domain Eukaryota; kingdom Metazoa; phylum Chordata; class Aves; order Passeriformes; family Motacillidae; genus Motacilla; species Motacilla alba. The sequence goes on along the minus strand of NW_024037214.1, from coordinate 48,345 downwards.
AGCTCCGTGGGCACCCTCAAAGCAGCCCGAGTTGGCACAGGTGGCAGCTTGTCCCTGGGCAGCATCTTGATATTCGTGGAAATCTTGCTGCCAGGCTGTCCCTAGGGAACAAGGGCCTACCTGGTACTGAGAGAGGCTTCTGCCCGGGAAAACAAAACCCACAACCCTACGTTCCTGGTCTCAGTTTGCAGAGCTCCGTGGGCACCCTCAAAGCACCGCGAGTTTGCACAAGTTGCAGTTTGTCCCTGGGCAGCATCTTGATATTCGTGGAAATTCAGCCGACAGCCTGCCCCTGAGGAACAAGGGCCCTCCTGGTACTGACAAAGGCTTCTGCCCCGGAAAACAAAACCCACCACCCCACGTTCCTGGTCTCAGTTTGCAGAGCTCCATGGGCACTCTCAAAGCAGCCCGAGTTGGCACAGGTGGCAGCTTGTCCCTGGGCAGCATCTTGATATTCGTGGAAATCTTGCTGCCAGCCTGCCCCTAAGGAACAAGGGCCTACCTGGTACTGAGAGAGGCTTCTGCCCGGGAAAACAAAACCCACAACCCTACGTTCCTGGTCTCAGTTTGCAGAGCTCCGTGGGCACCCTCAAAGCAGCGCGAGTTGGCACAAGTGGAAGCTGGTCCCTGGGCAGCATCTTGATATTCGTGGAAATCCAGGAGGCAGCCGGCCCTGAATTACGAGAGCCTACCTGGTACTGCAAATGCTTCTGCCCAGGGAAACAAAACTCACCAAGGCAAGTTCCTGGTCTCACTTTGCAGAGCTCCATGGGCACTCTCAAAGCAGCCCGAGTTGGCACAGGTGGCAGCTTGTCCCTGGGTGGCATTTTGATATGCGTCGAAATCCAGCAGGCAGACTGCCTCTAAGGGCTGAGGGCCTACTTGGTACTGACAAAGGCTTCTGCCCTGGAAAACAAAACCCATAACCCCACATACTTTCTCTCAGTTTGAAGAGCTCTGTGGGCACTCTCAAAGCAGCCCGAGTTGCCACAGGTGGCAGCTTGTCCCTGGGCGGCATCTTGATATTCGTGGAAATCCTGCAGGCAGCTGGCCCCCAAGGGCCAACGGCCTACCTGGTACTGACAAAGGCTTCTGCCCGGAAAACAAAACTCAGAACACCACTTTCCTGGTCTCAGTTTGCAGAGCACCATGGGCACTCTCAAAGCAGCCCGAGTTGGCACAGGTGGCAGCTTGTCCCTGGGCGGAAACTTGATTTTCATGGAAATCCTCGTGCCAGCCTCCCCCAAAGGGCTGAGGGCCTACCTGGTCCTGTAAATTTTTCTGCCCGGGAAAAGAAAACCCACAAACCCACGTTCCTGGTCTCAGTTTGAAGAACTCCGTGGGCACACTCAAAGCAGCCCGAGTTGGCACAGGTGGCAGAATATCCCTGGGCAGCATCTTGATATTCGTGGAAATCTTGCTGCCAGGCTGTCCCTAAGGAACAAGGGCCTACTTGGTACTGACAAAGTCTTCTGCCCGGGAAAACAAAACCCAGCACCCCACGTTTCTGGTCTCAGTTTGCAGAGCACCATGGGCACTCTCAAAGCAGCGTGAGTTGGCACAGGTGGCAGCTTGTCCCTGGGCAGCATCTTGATATTCGTGGAAATCCAGCAGGCTGCCTGCCCTTAAGGACCGAGGGCCTACCTGGCACTTCAAATGCTTCTGCCCGGAGAAACAAAGCTCAGCACCCCACGTTCCTGGTCTCAGTTTGCAGAGCTCCATGGGCACTCTCAAAGCAGCCCGAGTTGGCACAGGTGGCAGCTTGTCCCTGGGCAGCATCTTGATATTCGTGGAAATCTTGCTGCCAGGCTGTCCCTAGGGAACAAGGGCCTACCTGGTACTGAGAGAGGCTTCTGCCCGGGAAAACAAAACCCACAACCTTAGGTTCCTGGTCTCAGTTTGCAGAGCTCCGTGGGCACCCTCAAAGCAGCGCGAGTTGGCACAAGTTGCAGTTTGTCCCTGGGCAGCATCTTGATATTCGTGGAAATTCAGCCGACAGCCTGCCCCTGAGGAACAAGGGCCCTCCTGGTACTGACAAAGGCTTCTGCCCCGGAAAACAAAACCCACCACCCCACGTTCCTGGTCTCAGTTTGCAGAGCTCCATGGGCACTCTCAAAGCAGCCCGAGTTGGCACAGGTGGCAGTTTGTCCCTGGGCGGCATCTTGATATTCATGGAAATCCTGCAGGCAGCCGGCCCCCAAGGGCCAAGGGCCTACCTGGTACTGACAAAGGCTTCTGCCCTGGAAAACAAGACCCAGCACCCCACGTTTCTGGTCTCAGTTTGCAGAGCACCATGGGCACTCTCAAAGCAGCGCGAGTTGGCACAGGTGGCAGCTTGTCCCTGAGCAGCATCTTGATATTCGTGGAAATCCAGCAGGCTGCCTGCCCTTAAGGACCGAGGGCCTACCTGGCACTTCAAATGCTTCTGCCCGGAGAAACAAAACTCAGCAACCCAGGTTCATGGTCTCAGTTTGCAGAGCTCCATGGGCACTCTCAAAGCAGCGCGAGTTGGCACAGGTGGCAGCTTGTCCTTGGGCAGCATCTTGATATTCGTGGAAATCTTGCTGCCAGCCTGCCCCTAAGGAACAAGGGCCTACCTGGTACTGAGAGAGGCTTCTGCCCGGGAAAACAAAACCCACAACCCTACGTTCCTGGTCTCAGTTTGCAGAGCTCCGTGGGCACTCTCAAAGCAGCCCGAGTTGGCACAGGTGGCAGCTTGTCCCTGGGCAGCATCTTGATATTCGTGGAAATCCTGCAGGCTGCCAGCCCTTAAAGACCAAGGGCCTACCTGGCACTGCAAATGTTTCTGCCCAGAGAAACAAAACTCAGCACCTCACGTTAATGGTCCCAGTTTGCAGAGCTCCATGGGAACTCTCAAAGCAGCCCGAGTTGGCACAGGTGGCAGCTTGTCCCTGGGCAGCATCTTGATATTCGTGGAAATCCAGTGGGCAGCCTGCCCCTAAGGAACAAGGGCCTACCTGGTACTGAGAGAGGCTTCTGCCCGGGAAAACAAAACCCACAACCCTACGTTCCTGGTCTCAGTTTGCAGAGCTCCGTGGGCACCCTCAAAGCAGCCCGAGTTGGCACAAATGGAAGCTTGTCCCTGGGCAGCATCTTGATATTCGTGGAAATCCAGGAGGCAGCCGGCCCTGAATTACGAGAGCCTACCTGGTACTGCAAATGCTTCTGCCCGGGGAAACAAAACTCAGCACCCCACGTTCCTGGTCTCACTTTGCAGAGCTCCATGGGCACTCTCAAAGCAGCCCGAGTTGGCACAGGTGGCAGCTTGTCCCTGGGTGGCATCTTGATATGCGTGGAAATCCAGCAGGCAGACTGCCTCTAAGGGCTGAGGGCCTACTTGGTACTGACAAAGGCTTCTGCCCGGGAAAACAAAACCCATAACCCCACATACTTTCTCTCAGTTTGCAGAGCTCTGTGGGCACTCTCAAAGCAGCCCGAGTTGGCACAAGTGGCAGCTTGTCCCTGGGCGGCATCTTGATATTCGTGGAAATCCTGCAGGCAGCTGGCCCCAAAGGGCCAACGGCCTACCTGGTACTGACAAAGGCTTCTGCCCGGGAAAACAAAACTCAGAACACCACGTTTCTGGTCTCAGTTTGCAAAGCACCATGGGCACTCTCAAAGCAGCGCGAGTTGGCACAGGTGGCAGCTTGTCCCTGGGCAGCATCTTGATATTCGTGGAAATCCAGCAGGCTGCCTGCCCTTAAGGACCGAGGGCCTACCTGGCACTTCAAATGCTTCTGCCCGGAGAAACAAAACTCAGCAACACAGGTTCATGGTCTCAGTTTGCAGAGCTCCGTGGGCACCCTCAAAGCAGCGCGAGTTGGCACAAGTGGCAGCTTGTCCCTGGGCAGCATCTTGATATTCGTGGAAATCCAGTGGGCAGCCTGCCCCTGAGGAACAAGGGCCCTCCTGGTGCTGACAAAGGCTTCTGCCCGGGAAAACAAAAGCCATAATCCCACGTTCCACATCTCAGTTTGCAGAGCACCGTGGGCACTCTCAAAGCAGCCCGAGTTGGCACAGGTGGCAGCTTGTCCCTGGGCAGCATCTTGATATTCGTGGAAATCCTGCAGGCTGCCAGCCCTTAAAGACCAAGGGCCTACCTGGCACTGCAAATGTTTCTGCCCTGGCAAACAAAACTCAGCACCTCACGTTAATGGTCCCAGTTTGCAGAGCTCCATGGGAACTCTCAAAGCAGCCCGAGTTGGCACAGGTGGCAGCTTGTCCCTGGGCAGCATCTTGATATTCGTGGAAATCTTGCTGCCAGGCTGTCCCTAGGGAACAAGGGCCTACCTGGTACTGAGAGAGGCTTCTGCCCGGGAAAACAAAACCCACAACCCTACGTTCCTGGTCTCAGTTTGCAGAGCTCCGTGGACACCCTCAAAGCACCGCGAGTTTGCACAAGTTGCAGTTTGTCCCTGGGCAGCATCTTGATATTCGTGGAAATTCAGCCGACAGCCTGCCCCTGAGGAACAAGGGCCCTCCTGGTACTGACAAAGGCTTCTGCCCCGGAAAACAAAACCCACCACCCCACGTTCCTGGTCTCAGTTTGCAGAGCTCCATGGGCACTCTCAAAGCAGCGCGAGTTGGCACAGGTGGCAGCTTGTCCCTGGGCAGCATCTTGATATTCGTGGAAATCTTGCTGCCAGCCTGCCCCTAAGGAACAAGGGCCTACCTGGTACTGAGAGAGGCTTCTGCCCGGGAAAACAAAACCCACAACCCTACGTTCCTGGTCTCAGTTTGCAGAGCTCCGTGGGCACCCTCAAAGCAGCGCGAGTTGGCACAAGTGGAAGCTGGTCCCTGGGCAGCATCTTGATATTCGTGGAAATCCAGGAGGCAGCCGGCCCTGAATTACGAGAGCCTACCTGGTACTGCAAATGCTTCTGCCCAGGGAAACAAAACTCACCAAGGCAAGTTCCTGGTCTCACTTTGCAGAGCTCCATGGGCACTCTCAAAGCAGCCCGAGTTGGCACAGGTGGCAACTTGTCCCTGGGTGGCATCTTGATATGCGTGGAAATCCAGCAGGCAGACTGCCTCTAAGGGCTGAGGGCCTACTTGGTACTGACAAAGGCTTCTGCCCTGGAAAACAAAACCCATAACCCCACATACTTTCTCTCAGTTTGAAGAGCTCTGTGGGCACTCTCAAAGCAGCCCGAGTTGGCACAGGTGGCAGCTTGTCCCTGGGCGGCATCTTGATATTCGTGGAAATCCTGCAGGCAGCTGGCCCCCAAGGGCCAACGGCCTACCTGGTACTGACAAAGGCTTCTGCCCGGAAAACAAAACTCAGAACACCACTTTCCTGGTCTCAGTTTGCAGAGCACCATGGGCACTCTCAAAGCAGCCCGAGTTGGCACAGGTGGCAGCTTGTCCCTGGGCGGAAACTTGATTTTCGTGGAAATCCTCGTGCCAGCCTCCCCCAAAGGGCCGAGGGCCTACCTGGTCCTGTAAATGTTTCTGCCCGGGAAAAGAAAACCCACAAACCCACGTTCCTGGTCTCAGTTTGAAGAACTCCGTGGGCACACTCAAAGCAGCCCGAGTTGGCACAGGTGGCAGAATATCCCTGGGCAGCATCTTGATATTCGTGGAAATCTTGCTGCCAGGCTGTCCCTAAGGAACAAGGGCCTACTTGGTACTGACAAAGCCTTCTGCCCGGGAAAACAAAACCCAGCACCCCACGTTTCTGGTCTCAGTTTGCAGAGCACCATGGGCACTCTCAAAGCAGCGTGAGTTGGCACAGGTGGCAGCTTGTCCCTGGGCAGCATCTTGATATTCGTGGAAATCCAGCAGGCTGCCTGCCCTTAAGGACCGAGGGCCTACCTGGCACTTCAAATGCTTCTGCCCGGAGAAACAAAGCTCAGCACCCCACGTTCCTGGTCTCAGTTTGCAGAGCTCCATGGGCACTCTCAAAGCAGCGTGAGTTGGCACAGGTGGCAGCTTGTCCCTGGGCAGCATCTTGATATTCGTGGAAATCTTGCTGCCAGGCTGTCCCTAGGGAACAAGGGCCTACCTGGTACTGAGAGAGGCTTCTGCCCGGGAAAACAAAACCCACAACCCTACGTTCCTGGTCTCAGTTTGCAGAGCTCCGTGGGCACCCTCAAAGCACCGCGAGTTTGCACAAGTTGCAGTTTGTCCCTGGGCAGCATCTTGATATTCGTGGAAATTCAGCCGACAGCCTGCCCCTGAGGAACAAGGGCCCTCCTGGTACTGACAAAGGCTTCTGCCCCGGAAAACAAAACCCACCACCCCACGTTCCTGGTCTCAGTTTGCAGAGCTCCATGGGCACTCTCAAAGCAGCCCGAGTTGGCACAGGTGGCAGTTTGTCCCTGGGCGGCATCTTGATATTCATGGAAATCCTGCAGGCAGCCGGCCCCCAAGGGCCAAGGGCCTACCTGGTACTGACAAAGGCTTCTGCCCTGGAAAACAAAACCCAGCAGCCCACGTTTCTGGTCTCAGTTTGCAGAGCACCATGGGCACTCTCAAAGCAGCGCGAGTTGGCACAGGTGGCAGCTTGTCCCTGGGCAGCATCTTGATATTCGTGGAAATCCAGCAGGCTGCCTGCCCTTAAGGACCGAGGGCCTACCTGGCACTTCAAAGGCTTCTTCCCAGGAGAAACAAAACTCAGCAACCCAGGTTCATGGTCTCAGTTTGCAGAGCTCCATGGGCACTCTCAAAGCAGCGCGAGTTGGCACAGGTGGCAGCTTGTCCCTGGGCAGCATCTTGATATTCGTGGAAATCTTGCTGCCAGCCTGCCCCTAAGGAACAAGGGCCTACCTGGTACTGAGAGAGGCTTCTGCCCGGGAAAACAAAACCCACAACCCTACGTTCCTGGTCTCAGTTTGCAGAGCTCCGTGGGCACCCTCAAAGCAGCGCGAGTTGGCACAAATGGAAGCTTGTCCCTGGGCAGCATCTTGATATTCGTGGAAATCCAGGAGGCAGCCGGCCCTGAATTACGAGAGCCTACCTGGTACTGCAAATGCTTCTGCCCGGGGAAACAAAACTCAGCACCCCACGTTCCTGGTCTCACTTTGCAGAGCTCCATGGGCACTCTCAAAGCAGCCCGAGTTGGCACAGGTGGCAGCTTGTCCCTGGGTGGCATCTTGATATGCGTGGAAATCCAGCAGGCAGACTGCCTCTAAGGGCTGAGGGCCTACTTGGTACTGACAAAGGCTTCTGCCCTGGAAAACAAAACCCATAACCCCACATACTTTCTCTCAGTTTGAAGAGCTCTGTGGGCACTCTCAAAGCAGCCCGAGTTGCCACAGGTGGCAGCTTGTCCCTGGGCGGCATCTTGATATTCGTGGAAATCCTGCAGGGAACTGGCCCCAAAGGGCCAACGGCATACCTGGTACTGACAAAGGCTTCTGCCCGGGAAAACAAAACTCAGAACACCACGTTTCTGGTCTCAGTTTGCAGAGCTCCGTGGGCACCCTCAAAGCAGCCCGAGTTGGCACAGGTGGCAGCTTGTCCCTGGGCAGCATCTTGATATTCGTGGAAATCCTGCAGGCTGCCAGCCCTTAAAGACCAAGGGCCTACCTGGCACTGCAAATGTTTCTGCCCTGGCAAACAAAACTCAGCACCTCACGTTAATGGTCCCAGTTTGCAGAGCTCCATGGGAACTCTCAAAGCAGCCCGAGTTGGCACAGGTGGCAGCTTGTCCCTGGGCAGCATCTGGATATTCGTGGAAATCTTGCTGCCAGGCTGTCCCTAGGGAACAAGGGCCTACCTGGTACTGAGAGAGGCTTCTGCCCGGGAAAACAAAACCCACAACCCTACGTTCCTGGTCTCAGTTTGCAGAGCTCCGTGGGCACCCTCAAAGCACCGCGAGTTTGCACAAGTTGCAGTTTGTCCCTGGGCAGCATCTTGATATTCGTGGAAATTCAGCCGACAGCCTGCCCCTGAGGAACAAGGGCCCTCCTGGTACTGACAAAGGCTTCTGCCCCGGAAAACAAAACCCACCACCCCACGTTCCTGGTCTCAGTTTGCAGAGCTCCATGGGAACTCTCAAAGCAGCCCGAGTTGGCACAGGTGGCAGCTTGTCCCTGGGCAGCATCTTGATATTCGTGGAAATCTTGCTGCCAGCCTGCCCCTAAGGAACAAGGGCCTACCTGGTACTGAGAGAGGCTTCTGCCCGGGAAAACAAAACCCACAACCCTACGTTCCTGGTCTCAGTTTGCAGAGCTCCGTGGGCACCCTCAAAGCAGCGCGAGTTGGCACAAGTGGAAGCTGGTCCCTGGGCAGCATCTTGATATTCGTGGAAATCCAGGAGGCAGCCGGGCCTGAATTACGAGAGCCTACCTGGTACTGCAAATGCTTCTGCCCGGGGAAACAAAACTCAGCACCCCACGTTCCTGGTCTCACTTTGCAGAGCTCCATGGGCACTCTCAAAGCAGCCCGAGTTGGCACAGGTGGCAGCTTGTCCCTGGGTGGCATCTTGATATGCGTGGAAATCCAGCAGGCAGACTGCCTCTAAGGGCTGAGGGCCTACTTGGTACTGACAAAGGCTTCTGCCCTGGAAAACAAAACCCATAACCCCACATACTTTCTCTCAGTTTGAAGAGCTCTGTGGGCACCCTCAAAGCAGCCCGAGTTGCCACAGGTGGCAGCTTGTCCCTGGGCGGCATCTTGATATTCGTGGAAATCCTGAAGGGAGCTGGCCCCAAAGGGCCAACGGCATACCTGGTACTGACAAAGGCTTCTGCCCGGGAAAACAAAACTCAGAACACCACGTTTCTGGTCTCAGTTTGCAGAGCACCATGGGCACTCTCAAAGCAGCCCGAGTTGGCACAGGTGGCAGCTTGTCCCTGGGCGGAAAATTGATTTTCGTGGAAATCCTCGTGCCAGCCTCCCCCAAAGGGCCGAGGGCCTACCTGGTCCTGTAAATGTTTCTGCCCGGGAAAAGAAAACCCACAAACCCACGTTCCTGGTCTCAGTTTGAAGAACTCCGTGGGCACACTCAAAGCAGCCCGAGTTGGCACAGGTGGCAGAATATCCCTGGGCAGCACCTTGATATTCGTGGAAATCTTGCTGCCAGGCTGTCCCTAAGGAACAAGGGCCTACTTGGTACTGACAAAGCCTTCTGCCCGGGAAAACAAAACCCAGCACCCCACGTTTCTGGTCTCAGTTTGCAGAGCACCATGGGCACTCTCAAAGCAGCGTGAGTTGGCACAGGTGGCAGCTTGTCCCTGGGCAGCATCTTGATATTCGTGGAAATCCAGCAGGCTGCCTGCCCTTAAGGACCGAGGGCCTACCTGGCACTTCAAATGCTTCTGCCCGGAGAAACAAAGCTCAGCACCCCACGTTCCTGGTCTCAGTTTGCAGAGCTCCATGGGCACTCTCAAAGCAGCGTGAGTTGGCACAGGTGGCAGCTTGTCCCTGGGCAGCATCTTGATATTCGTGGAAATCTTGCTGCCAGGCTGTCCCTAGGGAACAAGGGCCTACCTGGTACTGAGAGAGGCTTCTGCCCGGGAAAACAAAACCCACAACCCTACGTTCCTGGTCTCAGTTTGCAGAGCTCCGTGGGCACCCTCAAAGCACCGCGAGTTTGCACAAGTTGCAGTTTGTCCCTGGGCAGCATCTTGATATTCGTGGAAATTCAGCCGACAGCCTGCCCCTGAGGAACAAGGGCCCTCCTGGTACTGACAAAGGCTTCTGCCCCGGAAAACAAAACCCACCACCCCACGTTCCTGGTCTCAGTTTGCAGAGCTCCATGGGCACTCTCAAAGCAGCCCGAGTTGGCACAGGTGGCAGTTTGTCCCTGGGCGGCATCTTGATATTCATGGAAATCCTGCAGGCAGCCGGCCCCCAAGGGCCAAGGGCCTACCTGGTACTGACAAAGGCTTCTGCCCTGGAAAACAAAACCCAGCAGCCCACGTTTCTGGTCTCAGTTTGCAGAGCACCATGGGCACTCTCAAAGCAGCGCGAGTTGGCACAGGTGGCAGCTTGTCCCTGGGCAGCATCTTGATATTCGTGGAAATCCAGCAGGCTGCCTGCCCTTAAGGACCGAGGGCCTACCTGGCACTTCAAAGGCTTCTTCCCAGGAGAAACAAAACTCAGCAACCCAGGTTCATGGTCTCAGTTTGCAGAGCTCCATGGGCACTCTCAAAGCAGCGCGAGTTGGCACAGGTGGCAGCTTGTCCCTGGGCAGCATCTTGATATTCGTGGAAATCTTGCTGCCAGCCTGCCCCTAAGGAACAAGGGCCTACCTGGTACTGAGAGAGGCTTCTGCCCGGGAAAACAAAACCCACAACCCTACGTTCCTGGTCTCAGTTTGCAGAGCTCCGTGGGCACCCTCAAAGCAGCCCGAGTTGGCACAAGTTGCAGTTTGTCCCTGGGCAGCATCTTGATATTCGTGGAAATCCTGCAGGCTGCCAGCCCTTAAAGACCAAGGGCCTACCTGGCACTGCAAATGTTTCTGCCCAGAGAAACAAAACTCAGCACCTCACGTTAATGGTCCCAGTTTGCAGAGCTCCATGGGAACTCTCAAAGCAGCCCGAGTTGGCACAGGTGGCAGCTTGTCCCTGGGCAGCATCTTGATATTCGTGGAAATCTTGCTGCCAGCCTGCCCCTAAGGACCAAGGGCCTACCTGGTACTGAGAGAGGCTTCTGCCCGGGAAAACAAAACCCACAACCCTACGTTCCTGGTCTCAGTTTGCAGAGCTCCGTGGGCACCCTCAAAGCAGCGCGAGTTGGCACAAATGGAAGCTTGTCCCTGGGCAGCATCTTGATATTCGTGGAAATCCAGGAGGCAGCCGGGCCTGAATTACGAGAGCCTACCTGGTACTGCAAATGCTTCTGCCCGGGGAAACAAAACTCAGCACCCCACGTTCCTGGTCTCACTTTGCAGAGCTCCATGGGCACTCTCAAAGCAGCCCGAGTTGGCACAGGTGGCAGCTTGTCCCTGGGTGGCATCTTGATATGCGTGGAAATCCAGCAGGCAGACTGCCTCTAAGGGCTGAGGGCCTACTTGGTACTGACAAAGGCTTCTGCCCTGGAAAACAAAACCCATAACCCCACATACTTTCTCTCAGTTTGAAGAGCTCTGTGGGCACTCTCAAAGCAGCCCGAGTTGCCACAGGTGGCAGCTTGTCCCTGGGCGGCATCTTGATATTCGTGGAAATCCTGCAGGGAGCTGGCCCCAAAGGGCCAACGGCATACCTGGTACTGACAAAGGCTTCTGCCCGGGAAAACAAAACTCAGAACACCACGTTTCTGGTCTCAGTTTGCAGAGCACCATGGGCACTCTCAAAGCAGCGCGAGTTGGCACAGGTGGCAGCTTGTCCCTGGGAAGCATCTTGATATTCGTGGAAATCCAGCAGGCTGCCTGCCCTTAAGGACCGAGGGCCTACCTGGTACTGCAAAGGCTTCTGCCCGGGGAAAACAAAAGCCGTAACCCCACGTTCCACATCTCAGTTTGCAGAGCACCGTGGGCACTCTCAAAGCAGCCCGAGTTGGCACAGGTGGCAGCTTGTCCCTGGGCAGCATCTTGATATTCGTGGAAATCCTGCAGGCAGCCGGCCCCCAAGGGCCAAGGGCCGACCTGGTACTGACAAAGGCTTCTGCCAGGGGAAACAAAACCCAGCACCCCACGTTTCTGGTCTCAGTTTGCAGAGCTCCGTGGGCACCCTCAAAGCAGCCCGAGTTGGCACAGGTGGCAGCTTGTCCCTGGGCAGCATCTTGATATTCGTGGAAATCCTGCAGGCTGCCAGCCCTTAAAGACCAAGGGCCTACCTGGCACTGCAAATGTTTCTGCCCTGGCAAACAAAACTCAGCACCTCACGTTAATGGTCCCAGTTTGCAGAGCTCCATGGGAACTCTCAAAGCAGCCCGAGTTGGCACAGGTGGCAGCTTGTCCCTGGGCAGCATCTTGATATTCGTGGAAATCTTGCTGCCAGCCTGCCCCTAAGGAACAAGGGCCTACCTGGTACTGAGAGAGGCTTCTGCCCGGGAAAACAAAACCCACAACCCTACGTTCCTGGTCTCAGTTTGCAGAGCTCCGTGGGCACCCTCAAAGCAGCACGAGTTGGCCCAAGTGGCAGCTGGTCCCTGGGCAGCATCTTGATATTCGTGGATATCCAGGAGGCAGCCGGCCCTGAATTACGAGAGCCTACCTGGTACTGCAAATGCTTCTGCCCAGGGAAACAAAACTCACCAAGGCAAGTTCCTGGTCTCACTTTGCAGAGCTCCATGGGCACTCTCAAAGCAGCCCGAGTTGGCACAGGTGGCAGCTTGTCCCTGGGCGGCATCTTGATATGCGTGGAAATCCAGCAGGCAGACTGCCTCTAAGGGCTGAGGGCCTACTTGGTACTGACAAAGGCTTCTGCCCTGGAAAACAAAACCCATAACCCCACATACTTTCTCTCAGTTTGAAGAGCTCTGTGGGCACTCTCAAAGCAGCCCGAGTTGGCACAGGTGGCAGCTTGTCCCTGGGCGGCATCTTGATATTCGTGGAAATCCTGCAGGCAGCTGGCCCCCAAGGGCCAACGGCCTACCTGGTACTGACAAAGGCTTCTGCCTGGAAAACAAAACTCAGAACACCACTTTCCTGGTCTCAGTTTGCAGAGCACCATGGGCACTCTCAAAGCAGCCCGAGTTGGCACAGGTGGCAGCTTGTCCCTGGGCGGAAACTTGATTTTCGTGGAAATCCTCGTGCCAGCCTCCCCCAAAGCGCCGAGGGCCTACCTGGTCCTGTAAATGTTTCTGCCCGGGAAAAGAAAACCCACAAACCCACGTTCCTGGTCTCAGTTTGAAGAACTCCGTGGGCACACTCAAAGCAGCCCGAGTTGGCACAGGTGGCAGAATATCCCTGGGCAGCATCTTGATATTCGTGGAAATCTTGCTGCCAGGCTGTCCCTAAGGAACAAGGGCCTACTTCGTACTGACAAAGGCTTCTGCCCGGGAAAACAAAACCCAGCATCCCACGTTTCTGGTCCCAGTTTGCAGAGCACCATGGGCACTCTCAAAGCAGCGTGAGTTGGCACAGGTGGCAGCTTGTCCCTGGGCAGCATCTTGATATTCGTGGAAATCCAGCAGGCTGCCTGCCCTTAAAGACCAAGGGCCTACCTGGCACTTCAAATGCTTCTGCCCGGAGAAACAAAGCTCAGCACCCCAGGTTCATGGTCTCAGTTTGCAGAGCTCCATGGGCACTCTCAAAGCAGCGCGAGTTGGCACAGGTGGCAGCTTGTCCCTGGGCAGCATCTTGATATTCGTGGAAATCTTGCTGCCAGGCTGTCCCTAGGGAACAAGGGCCTACCTGGTACTGAGAGAGGCTTCTGCCCGGGAAAACAAAACCCACAACCCTACGTTCCTGGTCTCAGTTTGCAGAGCTCCGTGGGCACCCTCAAAGCACCGCGAGTTTGCACAAGTTGCAGTTTGTCCCTGGGCAGCATCTTGATATTCGTGGAAATTCAGCCGACAGCCTGCCCCTGAGGAACAAGGGCCCTCCTGGTACTGACAAAGGCTTCTGCCCCGGAAAACAAAACCCACCACCCCACGTTCCTGGTCTCAGTTTGCAGAGCTCCATGGGCACTCTCAAAGCAGCCCGAGTTGGCACAGGTGGCAGCTTGTCCCTGGGCAGCATCTTGATATTCGTGGAAATCCTGCAGGCAGCCGGCCCCCAAGGGCCAAGGGCCTACCTGGTACTGACAAAGGCTTCTGCCAGGGGAAACAAAACTCAGAACACCACGTTTCTGGTCTCAGTTTGCAGAGCACCATGGGCACTCTCAAACCAGCGCGAGTTGGCACAGGTGGCAGCTTGTCCCTGGGCAGCATCTTGATATTCGTGGAAATCCTGCAGGCAGCTGGCCCCAAAGGGCCAACGGCCTACCTGGTACTGACAAAGGCTTCTGCCCGGGAAATCAAAACTCAGAACACCACGTTTCTGGTCTCAGTTTGCAGAGCACCATGGGCACTCTCAAAGCAGCGCGAGTTGGCGCAGGTGGCAGCTTGTCCCTGGGAAGCATCTTGATATTCGTGGAAATCCAGCAGGCTGCCTGCCCTTAAGGACCGAGGGCCTACCTGGCACTTCAAATGCTTCTGCCCGGAGAAACAAAACTCAGCAACACAGGTTCATGGTCTCAGTTTGCAGAGCTCCGTGGGCACTCTCAAAGCAGCGCGAGTTGGCACAAGTGGCAGCTTGTCCCTGGGCAGCATCTTGATATTCGTGGAAATCCAGCGGGCAGCCTGCCCCTGAGGAACAAGGGCCCTCCTGGTACTGACAAAGGCTTCTGCCCGGGAAAACAAAAGCCGTAACCCCACGTTCCACATCTCAGTTTGCAGAGCACCGTGGGCACTCTCAAAGCAGCCCGAGTTGGCACAGGTGGCAGCTTGTCCCTGGGCAGCATCTTGATATTCGTGGAAATCCTGCAGGCAGCCGGCCCCCAAGGGCCAAGGGCCGACCTGGTACTGACAAAGGCTTCTGCCAGGGGAAACAAAACCCAGCACCCCACGTTTCTGGTCTCAGTTTGCAGAGCTCCGTGGGCACCCTCAAAGCAGCCCGAGATGGCACAGGTGGCAGCTTGTCCCTGGGCAGCATCTTGATATTCGTGGAAATCCTGCAGGCTGCCAGCCCTTAAAGACCAAGGGCCTACCTGGCACTGCAAATGTTTCTGCCCTGGCAAACAAAACTCAGCACCTCACGTTAATGGTCCCAGTTTGCAGAGCTCCATGGGAACTCTCAAAGCAGCCCGAGTTGGCACAGGTGGCAGCTTGTCCCTGGGCAGCATCTTGATATTCGTGGAAATCTTGCTGCCAGCCTGCCCCTAAGGAACAAGGGCCTACCTGGTACTGAGAGAGGCTTCTGCCCGGGAAAACAAAACCCACAACCCTACGTTCCTGGTCTCAGTTTGCAGAGCTCCGTGGACACCCTCAAAGCAGCGCGAGTTGGCCCAAGTGGCAGCTGGTCCCTGGGCAGCATCTTGATATTCGTGGAAATCCAGGAGGCAGCCGGCCCTGAATTACGAGAGCCTACCTGGTACTGCAAATGCTTCTGCCCGGGGAAACAAAACTCAGCACCCCACGTTCCTGGTCTCACTTTGCAGAGCTCCATGGGCACTCTCAAAGCAGCCCGAGTTGGCACAGGTGGCAGCTTGTCCCTGGGTGGCATCTTGATATGCGTGGAAATCCAGAAGGCAGCCGGCCCTGAAATTCCGAGGGCCTACCTGGTACTGACAAATGCTTCTGCCCGGGGAAACAAAACTCACCAAGGCAAGTTCCTGGTCTCACTTTGAAGAGCTCCATGGGCACTCTCAAAGCAGCGCGAGTTGGCACAGGTGGCAGCTTGTCCTTTGGCAGCATCTTGATATTCATGGAAATCCAGCAGGCTGCCTGCCCTTAAAGACCAAGGGCCTACCTGGCACTGCAAATGCTTCTGCCCGGAGAAACAAAACTCAGCACCCCAGGTTCATGGTCTCAGTTTGCAGAGCTCCATGGGCACTCTCAAAGCAGCGTGAGTTGGCACAGGTGGCAGCTTGTCCCTGGGCAGCATCTTGATATTCGTGGAAATCTTGCTGCCAGGCTGTCCCTAGGGAACAAGGGCCTACCTGGCACTGAGAGAGGCTTCTGCCCGGGAAAACAAAACCCACAACCCTACGTTCCTGGTCTCAGTTTGCAGAGCTCCGTGGGCACCCTCAAAGCACCGCGAGTTTGCACAAGTTGCAGTTTGTCCCTGGGCAGCATCTTGATATTCGTGGAAATTCTGCCGACAGCCTGCCCCTGAGGAACAAGGGCCCTCCTGGTACTGACAAAGGCTTCTGCCCCGGAAAACAAAACCCACCACCCCACGTTCCTGGTCTCAGTTTGCAGAGCTCCATGGGCACTCTCAAAGCAGCCCGAGTTGGCACAGGTGGCAGTTTGTCCCTGGGCGGCATCTTGATATTCATGGAAATCCTGCAGGCAGCCGGCCCCCAAGGGCCAAGGGCCTACCTGGTACTGACAAAGGCTTCTGCCCTGGAAAACAAAACCCAGCAGCCCACGTTTCTGGTCTCAGTTTGCAGAGCACCATGGGCACTCTCAAAGCAGCGCGAGTTGGCACAGGTGGCAGCTTGTCCCTGGGCAGCATCTTGATATTCGTGGAAATCCAGCAGGCTGCCTGCCCTTAAGGACCGAGGGCCTACCTGGCACTTCAAAGGCTTCTTCCCAGGAGAAACAAAACTCAGCAACCCAGGTTCATGGTCTCAGTTTGCAGAGCTCCATGGGCACTCTCAAAGCAGCGCGAGTTGGCACAGGTGGCAGCTTGTCCCTGGGCAGCATCTTGATATTCGTGGAAATCTTGCTGCCAGCCTGCCCCTAAGGAACAAGGGCCTACCTGGTACTGAGAGAGGCTTCTGCCCGGGAAAACAAAACCCACAACCCTACGTTCCTGGTCTCAGTTTGCAGAGCTCCGTGGGCACCCTCAAAGCAGCCCGAGTTGGCACAAGTTGCAGTTTGTCCCTGGGCAGCATCTTGATATTCGTGGAAATCCTGCAGGCTGCCAGCCCTTAAAGACCAAGGGCCTACCTGGCACTGCAAATGTTTCTGCCCAGAGAAACAAAACTCAGCACCTCACGTTAATGGTCCCAGTTTGCAGAGCTCCATGGGAACTCTCAAAGCAGCCCGAGTTGGCACAGGTGGCAGCTTGTCCCTGGGCAGCATCTTGATATTCGTGGAAATCTTGCTGCCAGCCTGCCCCTAAGGACCAAGGGCCTACCTGGTACTGAGAGAGGCTTCTGCCCGGGAAAACAAAACCCACAACCCTACGTTCCTGGTCTCAGTTTGCAGAGCTCCGTGGGCACCCTCAAAGCAGCGCGAGTTGGCACAAATGGAAGCTTGTCCCTGGGCAGCATCTTGATATTCGTGGAAATCCAGGAGGCAGCCGGGCCTGAATTACGAGAGCCTACCTGGTACTGCAAATGCTTCTGCCCGGGGAAACAAAACTCAGCACCCCACGTTCCTGGTCTCACTTTGCAGAGCTCCATGGGCACTCTCAAAGCAGCCCGAGTTGGCACAGGTGGCAGCTTGTCCCTGGGTGGCATCTTGATATGCGTGGAAATCCAGCAGGCAGACTGCCTCTAAGGGCTGAGGGCCTACTTGGTACTGACAAAGGCTTCTGCCCTGGAAAACAAAACCCATAACCCCACATACTTTCTCTCAGTTTGAAGAGCTCTGTGGGCACTCTCAAAGCAGCCCGAGTTGCCACAGGTGGCAGCTTGTCCCTGGGCGGCATCTTGATATTCGTGGAAATCCTGCAGGGAGCTGGCCCCAAAGGGCCAACGGCATACCTGGTACTGACAAAGGCTTCTGCCCGGGAAAACAAAACTCAGAACACCACGTTTCTGGTCTCAGTTTGCAGAGCACCATGGGCACTCTCAAAGCAGCGCGAGTTGGCACAGGTGGCAGCTTGTCCCTGGGAAGCATCTTGATATTCGTGGAAATCCAGCAGGCTGCCTGCCCTTAAGGACCGAGGGCCTACCTGGTACTGACAAAGGCTTCTGCCCGGGAAAACAAAAGCCGTAACCCCACGTTCCACATCTCAGTTTGCAGAGCACCGTGGGCACTCTCAAAGCAGCCCGAGTTGGCACAGGTGGCAGCTTGTCCCTGGGCAGCATCTTGATATTCGTGGAAATCCTGCAGGCAGCCGGCCCCCAAGGGCCAAGGGCCGACCTGGTACTGACAAAGGCTTCTGCCAGGGGAAACAAAACCCAGCACCCCACGTTTCTGGTCTCAGTTTGCAGAGCACCATGGGCACTCTCAAAGCAGCGTGAGTTGGCACAGGTGGCAGCTTGTCCCTGGGCAGCATCTTGATATTCGTGGAAATCCAGCAGGCTGCCTGCCCTTAAGGACCGAGGGCCTACCTGGCACTTCAAATGCTTCTGCCCGGAGAAACAAAGCTCAGCACCCC
This sequence comes from Motacilla alba alba, assembly GCF_015832195.1. Classification (NCBI taxonomy): domain Eukaryota; kingdom Metazoa; phylum Chordata; class Aves; order Passeriformes; family Motacillidae; genus Motacilla; species Motacilla alba. Next base: position 30,455 of record NW_024037214.1, on the reverse strand, counting down.
ACGTTCCTGGTCTCAGTTTGCAGAGCTCCATGGGCACTCTCAAAGCAGCCCGAGTTGGCACAGGTGGCAGCTTGTCCCTGGGCAGCATCTTGATATTACGTGGAAATCTTGCTGCCAGGCTGTCCCTAGGGAACAAGGGCCTACCTGGTACTGAGAGAGGCTTCTGCCCGGGAAAACAAAACCCACAACCCTACGTTCCTGGTCTCAGTTTGCAGAGCTCCGTGGGCACCCTCAAAGCACCGCGAGTTTGCACAAGTTGCAGTTTGTCCCTGGGCAGCATCTTGATATTCGTGGAAATTCAGCCGACAGCCTGCCCCTGAGGAACAAGGGCCCTCCTGGTACTGACAAAGGCTTCTGCCCCGGAAAACAAAACCCACCACCCCACGTTCCTGGTCTCAGTTTGCAGAGCTCCATGGGCACTCTCAAAGCAGCCCGAGTTGGCACAGGTGGCAGTTTGTCCCTGGGCGGCATCTTGATATTCATGGAAATCCTGCAGGCAGCCGGCCCCCAAGGGCCAAGGGCCTACCTGGTACTGACAAAGGCTTCTGCCCTGGAAAACAAAACCCAGCAGCCCACGTTTCTGGTCTCAGTTTGCAGAGCACCATGGGCACTCTCAAAGCAGCGCGAGTTGGCACAGGTGGCAGCTTGTCCCTGGGCAGCATCTTGATATTCGTGGAAATCCAGCAGGCTGCCTGCCCTTAAGGACCGAGGGCCTACCTGGCACTTCAAAGGCTTCTTCCCAGGAGAAACAAAACTCAGCAACCCAGGTTCATGGTCTCAGTTTGCAGAGCTCCATGGGCACTCTCAAAGCAGCGCGAGTTGGCACAGGTGGCAGCTTGTCCCTGGGCAGCATCTTGATATTCGTGGAAATCTTGCTGCCAGCCTGCCCCTAAGGAACAAGGGCCTACCTGGTACTGAGAGAGGCTTCTGCCCGGGAAAACAAAACCCACAACCCTACGTTCCTGGTCTCAGTTTGCAGAGCTCCGTGGGCACCCTCAAAGCAGCCCGAGTTGGCACAAGTTGCAGTTTGTCCCTGGGCAGCATCTTGATATTCGTGGAAATCCTGCAGGCTGCCAGCCCTTAAAGACCAAGGGCCTACCTGGCACTGCAAATGTTTCTGCCCAGAGAAACAAAACTCAGCACCTCACGTTAATGGTCCCAGTTTGCAGAGCTCCATGGGAACTCTCAAAGCAGCCCGAGTTGGCACAGGTGGCAGCTTGTCCCTGGGCAGCATCTTGATATTCGTGGAAATCTTGCTGCCAGCCTGCCCCTAAGGACCAAGGGCCTACCTGGTACTGAGAGAGGCTTCTGCCCGGGAAAACAAAACCCACAACCCTACGTTCCTGGTCTCAGTTTGCAGAGCTCCGTGGGCACCCTCAAAGCAGCGCGAGTTGGCACAAATGGAAGCTTGTCCCTGGGCAGCATCTTGATATTCGTGGAAATCCAGGAGGCAGCCGGGCCTGAATTACGAGAGCCTACCTGGTACTGCAAATGCTTCTGCCCGGGGAAACAAAACTCAGCACCCCCACGTTCCTGGTCTCACTTTGCAGAGCTCCATGGGCACTCTCAAGCAGCCCGAGTTGGCACAGGTGGCAGCTTGTCCCTGGGTGGCATCTTGATATGCGTGGAAATCCAGCAGGCAGACTGCCTCTAAGGGCTGAGGGCCTACTTGGTACTGACAAAGGCTTCTGCCCTGGAAAACAAAACCCATAACCCCACATACTTTCTCTCAGTTTGAAGAGCTCTGTGGGCACTCTCAAAGCAGCCCGAGTTGCCACAGGTGGCAGCTTGTCCCTGGGCGGCATCTTGATATTCGTGGAAATCCTGCAGGGAGCTGGCCCCAAAGGGCCAACGGCATACCTGGTACTGACAAAGGCTTCTGCCCTGGGAAAACAAAACTCAGAACACCACGTTTCTGGTCTCAGTTTGCAGAGCACCATGGGCACTCTCAAAGCAGCGCGAGTTGGCACAGGTGGCAGCTTGTCCCTGGGAAGCATCTTGATATTCGTGGAAATCCAGCAGGCTGCCTGCCCTTAAGGACCGAGGGCCTACCTGGTACTGACAAAGGCTTCTGCCCGGGAAAACAAAAGCCGTAAACCCACGTTCCACATCTCAGTTTGCAGAGCACCGTGGGCACTCTCAAAGCAGCCCGAGTTGGCACAGGTGGCAGCTTGTCCCTGGGCAGCATCTTGATATTCGTGGAAATCCTGCAGGCAGCCGGCCCCCAAGGGCCAAGGGCCGACCTGGTACTGACAAAGGCTTCTGCCAGGGGAAACAAAACCCAGCACCCCACGTTTCTGGTCTCAGTTTGCAGAGCTCCGTGGGCACCCTCAAAGCAGCCCGAGTTGGCACAGGTGGCAGCTTGTCCCTGGGCAGCATCTTGATATTCGTGGAAATCCTGCAGGCTGCCAGCCCTTAAAGACCAAGGGCCTACCTGGCACTGCAAATGTTTCTGCCCTGGCAAACAAAACTCAGCACCTCACGTTAATGGTCCCAGTTTGCAGAGCTCCATGGGAACTCTCAAAGCAGCCCGAGTTGGCACAGGTGGCAGCTTGTCCCTGGGCAGCATCTTGATATTCGTGGAAATCTTGCTGCCAGCCTGCCCCTAAGGAACAAGGGCCTACCTGGTACTGAGAGAGGCTTCTGCCCGGGAAAACAAAACCCACAACCCTACGTTCCTGGTCTCAGTTTGCAGAGCTCCGTGGGCACCCTCAAAGCAGCACGAGTTGGCCCAAGTGGCAGCTGGTCCCTGGGCAGCATCTTGATATTCGTGGAAATCCAGGAGGCAGCCGGCCCTGAATTACGAGAGCCTACCTGGTACTGCAAATGCTTCTGCCCAGGGAAACAAAACTCACCAAGGCAAGTTCCTGGTCTCACTTTGCAGAGCTCCATGGGCACTCTCAAAGCAGCCCGAGTTGGCACAGGTGGCAGCTTGTCCCTGGGCGGCATCTTGATATGCGTGGAAATCCAGCAGGCAGACTGCCTCTAAGGGCTGAGGGCCTACTTGGTACTGACAAAGGCTTCTGCCCTGGAAAACAAAACCCATAACCCCACATACTTTCTCTCAGTTTGAAGAGCTCTGTGGGCACTCTCAAAGCAGCCCGAGTTGGCACAGGTGGCAGCTTGTCCCTGGGCGGCATCTTGATATTCGTGGAAATCCTGCAGGCAGCTGGCCCCCAAGGGCCAACGGCCTACCTAGTACTGACAAAGGCTTCTGCCTGGAAAACAAAACTCAGAACACCACTTTCCTGGTCTCAGTTTGCAGAGCACCATGGGCACTCTCAAAGCAGCCCGAGTTGGCACAGGTGCAGCTTGTCCCTGGGCGGAAACTTGATTTTCGTGGAAATCCTCGTGCCAGCCTCCCCCAAAGCGCCGAGGGCCTACCTGGTCCTGTAAATGTTTCTGCCCGGGAAAAGAAAACCCACAAACCCACGTTCCTGGTCTCAGTTTGAAGAACTCCGTGGGCACACTCAAAGCAGCCCGAGTTGGCACAGGTGGCAGAATATCCCTGGGCAGCATCTTGATATTCGTGGAAATCTTGCTGCCAGGCTGTCCCTAAGGAACAAGGGCCTACTTCGTACTGACAAAGGCTTCTGCCCGGGAAAACAAAACCCAGCATCCCACGTTTCTGGTCCCAGTTTGCAGAGCACCATGGGCACTCTCAAAGCAGCGTGAGTTGGCACAGGTGGCAGCTTGTCCCTGGGCAGCATCTTGATATTCGTGGAAATCCAGCAGGCTGCCTGCCCTTAAAGACCAAGGGCCTACCTGGCACTTCAAATGCTTCTGCCCGGAGAAACAAAGCTCAGCACCCCAGGTTCATGGTCTCAGTTTGCAGAGCTCCATGGGCACTCTCAAAGCAGCGCGAGTTGGCACAGGTGGCAGCTTGTCCCTGGGCAGCATCTTGATATTCGTGGAAATCTTGCTGCCAGGCTGTCCCTAGGGAACAAGGGCCTACCTGGTACTGAGAGAGGCTTCTGCCCGGGAAAACAAAACCCACAACCCTACGTTCCTGGTCTCAGTTTGCAGAGCTCCGTGGGCACCCTCAAAGCACCGCGAGTTTGCACAAGTTGCAGTTTGTCCCTGGGCAGCATCTTGATATTCGTGGAAATTCAGCCGACAGCCTGCCCCTGAGGAACAAGGGCCCTCCTGGTACTGACAAAGGCTTCTGCCCCGGAAAACAAAACCCACCACCCACGTTCCTGGTCTCAGTTTGCAGAGCTCCATGGGCACTCTCAAAGCAGCCCGAGTTGGCACAGGTGGCAGCTTGTCCCTGGGCAGCATCTTGATATTCGTGGAAATCCTGCAGGCAGCCGGCCCCCAAGGGCCAAGGGCCTACCTGGTACTGACAAAGGCTTCTGCCAGGGGAAACAAAACTCAGAACACCACGTTTCTGGTCTCAGTTTGCAGAGCACCATGGGCACTCTCAAACCAGCGCGAGTTGGCACAGGTGGCAGCTTGTCCCTGGGCAGCATCTTGATATTCGTGGAAATCCTGCAGGCAGCTGGCCCCAAAGGGCCAACGGCCTACCTGGTACTGACAAAGGCTTCTGCCCGGGAAATCAAAACTCAGAACACCACGTTTCTGGTCTCAGTTTGCAGAGCACCATGGGCACTCTCAAAGCAGCGCGAGTTGGCGCAGGTGGCAGCTTGTCCCTGGGAAGCATCTTGATATTCGTGGAAATCCAGCAGGCTGCCTGCCCTTAAGGACCGAGGGCCTACCTGGCACTTCAAATGCTTCTGCCCGGAGAAACAAAACTCAGCAACACAGGTTCATGGTCTCAGTTTGCAGAGCTCCGTGGGCACTCTCAAAGCAGCGCGAGTTGGCACAAGTGGCAGCTTGTCCCTGGGCAGCATCTTGATATTCGTGGAAATCCAGCGGGCAGCCTGCCCTGAGGAACAAGGGCCCTCCTGGTACTGACAAAGGCTTCTGCCCGGGAAAACAAAAGCCGTAACCCCACGTTCCACATCTCAGTTTGCAGAGCACCGTGGGCACTCTCAAAGCAGCCCGAGTTGGCACAGGTGGCAGCTTGTCCCTGGGCAGCATCTTGATATTCGTGGAAATCCTGCAGGCAGCCGGCCCCCAAGGGCCAAGGGCCGACCTGGTACTGACAAAGGCTTCTGCCAGGGGAAACAAAACCCAGCACCCCACGTTTCTGGTCTCAGTTTGCAGAGCTCCGTGGGCACCCTCAAAGCAGCCCGAGATGGCACAGGTGGCAGCTTGTCCCTGGGCAGCATCTTGATATTCGTGGAAATCCTGCAGGCTGCCAGCCCTTAAAGACCAAGGGCCTACCTGGCACTGCAAATGTTTCTGCCCTGGCAAACAAAACTCAGCACCTCACGTTAATGGTCCCAGTTTGCAGAGCTCCATGGGAACTCTCAAAGCAGCCCGAGTTGGCACAGGTGGCAGCTTGTCCCTGGGCAGCATCTTGATATTCGTGGAAATCTTGCTGCCAGCCTGCCCCTAAGGAACAAGGGCCTACCTGGTACTGAGAGAGGCTTCTGCCCGGGAAAACAAAACCCACAACCCTACGTTCCTGGTCTCAGTTTGCAGAGCTCCGTGGACACCCTCAAAGCAGCGCGAGTTGGCCCAAGTGGCAGCTGGTCCCTGGGCAGCATCTTGATATTCGTGGAAATCCAGGAGGCAGCCGGCCCTGAATTACGAGAGCCTACCTGGTACTGCAAATGCTTCTGCCCGGGGAAACAAAACTCAGCACCCCACGTTCCTGGTCTCACTTTGCAGAGCTCCATGGGCACTCTCAAAGCAGCCCGAGTTGGCACAGGTGGCAGCTTGTCCCTGGGTGGCATCTTGATATGCGTGGAAATCCAGAAGGCAGCCGGCCCTGAAATTCCGAGGGCCTACCTGGTACTGACAAATGCTTCTGCCCGGGGAAACAAAACTCACCAAGGCAAGTTCCTGGTCTCACTTTGAAGAGCTCCATGGGCACTCTCAAAGCAGCGCGAGTTGGCACAGGTGGCAGCTTGTCCTTTGGCAGCATCTTGATATTCATGGAAATCCAGCAGGCTGCCTGCCCTTAAAGACCAAGGGCCTACCTGGCACTGCAAATGCTTCTGCCCGGAGAAACAAAACTCAGCACCCCAGGTTCATGGTCTCAGTTTGCAGAGCTCCATGGGCACTCTCAAAGCAGCCCGAGTTGGCACAGGTGGCAACTTGTCCCTGGGCAGCATCTTGATATTCGTGGAAATCTTGCTGCCAGCCTGCCCCTAAGGAACAAGGGCCTACCTGGCACTGAGAGAGGCTTCTGCCCGGGAAAACAAAACCCACAATCCTACGTTCCTGGTCTCAGTTTGCAGAGCTCCGTGGGCACCCTCAAAGCAGCGCGAGTTGGCAAAAGTGGCAGCTTGTCCCTGGGCAGCATCTTGATATTCGTGGAAATTGAGCCGCCAGCCTGCCCCTGATGAACAAGGGCCCTCCTGGTACTGACAAAGGCTTCTGCCCAGGGAAACAAAACCCACCACCCCACGTTCCACATCTCAGTTTGCAGAGCTCCATGGGCACTCTCAAAGCAGCCCGAGTTGGCACAGGTGGCAGTTTGTCCCTGGGCGGCATCTTGATATTCGTGGAAATCCTGCAGGCAGCCGGCCCCCAAGGGCCAAGGGCCTACCTGGTACTGAGAGAGGCTTCTGCCCGGGAATACAAAACCCACAATCCTACGTTCCTGGTCTCAGTTTGCAGAGCTCCGTGGGCACACTCAAAGCAGCGCGAGTTGGAACAAGTTGCAGATTGTCCCTGGGCAGCATCTTGATATTCGTGGAAATCCAGCGGGCAGCCTGCCCCTGAGGAACAAGGGCCCTCCTGGTACTGAGAAAGGCTTCTGCCCAGGGAAACCAAATCCACCACCCCACGTTCCACATCTCAGTTTGCAGAGCTCCATGGGCACTCTCAAAGCAGCCCGAGTTGGCACAGGTGGCAGCTTTTTCCTGGGCGGCATCTAGATATTCGTGGAAATCCTGCAGGCAGCCGGCCCCCAAGGGCCAAGGGCCGACCTGGTACTGACAAAGGCTTCTGCCAGGGGAAACAAAACCCAGCACCCCACGTTTCTGGTCTCAGTTTGCAGAGCTCCGTGGGCACCCTCAAAGAAGCCCGAGTTGGCACAGGTGGCAGCTTGTCCCTGGGCAGCATCTTGATATTCGTGGAAATCCTGCAGGCAGCCGGCCCCCAAGGGCCAAGGGCCGACCTGGTACTGACAAAGGCTTCTGCCAGGGGAAACAAAACCCAGCACCCCACGTTTCTGGTCTCAGTTTGCAGAGCTCCGTGGGCACCCTCAAAGCAGCCCGAGTTGGCACAGGTGGCAGCTTGTCCCTGGGCAGCATCTTGATATTCGTGGAAATCCTGCAGGCTGCCAGCCCTTAAAGACCAAGGGCCTACCTGGCACTTCAAATGTTTCTGCCCAGAGAAACAAAACTCAGCACCTCACGTTAATGGTCCCAGTTTGCAGAGCTCCATGGGAACTCTCAAAGCAGCCCGAGTTGGCACAGGTGGCAGCTTGTCCCTGGGCAGCATCTTGATATTCGTGGAAATCTTGCTGCCAGCCTGCCCCTAAGGAACAAGGGCCTACCTGGTACTGAGAGAGGCTTCTACCCGGGAAAACAAAACCCACAACCCTACGTTCCTGGTCTCAGTTTGCAGAGCACCATGGGCACTCTCAAAGCAGCCCGAGTTGGCACAGGTGGCAGCTTGTCCCTGGGCAGCATCTTGATATTCGTGGAAATCTTGCTGCCAGCCTGCCCCTAAGGAACAAGGGCCTACCTGGTACTGAGAGAGGCTTCTACCCGGGAAAACAAAACCCACAACCCTACGTTCCTGGTCTCAGTTTGCAGAGCACCATGGGCACTCTCAAAGCAGCCCGAGTTGGCACAGGTGGCAGCTTGTCCCTGGGCAGCATCTTGATATTCGTAGAAATCTTCGTGCCAGCCTCCCCCAAAGGGCCGAGGGCCTACATGGTCCTGTAAATGTTTCTGCCCGGGAAAAGAAAACCCACAAACCCACGTTCCTGGTCTCAGTTTGAAGAACTCCGTGGGCACACTCAAAGCAGCCCGAGTTGGCACAGGTGGCAGAATATCCCTGGGCAGCATCTTGATATTCGTGGAAATCTTGCTGCCAGGCTGTCCCTAAGGAACAAGGGCCTACTTGGTACTGACAAAGGCTTCTGCCCGGGAAAACAAAACCCAGCACCCCACGTTTCTGGTCTCAGTTTGCAGAGCACCATGGGCACTCTCAAAGCAGCGTGAGTTGGCACAGGTGGCAGCTTGTCCCTGGGCGGCATCTTGATATTCGTGGAAATCCAGCCGGCAGCAGGCTCCTAAGGGCCAAGGGCCTACCTGGTACTGACAAAGGCTTCTGCCTGGGAAAACAAAACCCAGCACCCCACGTTTCTGGTCTCAGTTTGCAGAGCACCATGGGCACTCTCAAAGCAGCGTGAGTTGGCACAGGTGGCAGCTTGTCCCTGGGCAGCATCTTGATATTCGTGGAAATCCAGCAGGCTGCCTGCCCTTAAGGGACCGAGGGCCTACCTGGCCACTTCAAATGCTTCTGCCCGGAGAAACAAAGCTCAGCACCCCACGTTCCTGGTCTCAGTTTGCAGAGCTCCATGGGCACTCTCAAAGCAGCGTGAGTTGGCACAGGTGGCAGCTTGTCCCTGGGCAGCATCTTGATATTCGTGGAAATCTTGCTGCCAGGCTGTCCCTAGGGAACAAGGGCCTACCTGGTACTGAGAGAGGCTTCTGCCCGGGAAAACAAAACCCACAACCCTACGTTCCTGGTCTCAGTTTGCAGAGCTCCGTGGGCACCCTCAAAGCACCGCGAGTTTGCACAAGTTGCAGTTTGTCCTGGGCAGCATCTTGATATTCGTGGAAATTCAGCCGACAGCCTGCCCCTGAGGAACAAGGGCCCTCCTGGTACTGACAAAGGCTTCTGCCCCGGAAAACAAAACCCACCACCCCACGTTCCTGGTCTCAGTTTGCAGAGCTCCATGGGCACTCTCAAAGCAGCCCGAGTTGGCACAGGTGGCAGTTTGTCCCTGGGCGGCATCTTGATATTCATGGAAATCCTGCAGGCAGCCGGCCCCCAAGGGCCAAGGGCCTACCTGGTACTGACAAAGGCTTCTGCCCTGGAAAACAAAACCCAGCAGCCCACGTTTCTGGTCTCAGTTTGCAGAGCACCATGGGCACTCTCAAAGCAGCGCGAGTTGGCACAGGTGGCAGCTTGTCCCTGGGCAGCATCTTGATATTCGTGGAAATCCAGCAGGCTGCCTGCCCTTAAGGACCGAGGGCCTACCTGGCACTTCAAAGGCTTCTTCCCAGGAGAAACAAAACTCAGCAACCCAGGTTCATGGTCTCAGTTTGCAGAGCTCCATGGGCACTCTCAAAGCAGCGCGAGTTGGCACAGGTGGCAGCTTGTCCCTGGGCAGCATCTTGATATTCGTGGAAATCTTGCTGCCAGCCTGCCCCTAAGGAACAAGGGCCTACCTGGTACTGAGAGAGGCTTCTGCCCGGGAAAACAAAACCCACAACCCTACGTTCCTGGTCTCAGTTTGCAGAGCTCCGTGGGCACCCTCAAAGCAGCCCGAGTTGGCACAAGTTGCAGTTTGTCCCTGGGCAGCATCTTGATATTCGTGGAAATCCTGCAGGCTGCCAGCCCTTAAAGACCAAGGGCCTACCTGGCACTGCAAATGTTTCTGCCCAGAGAAACAAAACTCAGCACCTCACGTTAATGGTCCCAGTTTGCAGAGCTCCATGGGAACTCTCAAAGCAGCCCGAGTTGGCACAGGTGGCAGCTTGTCCCTGGGCAGCATCTTGATATTCGTGGAAATCTTGCTGCCAGCCTGCCCCTAAGGACCAAGGGCCTACCTGGTACTGAGAGAGGCTTCTGCCCGGGAAAACAAAACCCACAACCCTACGTTCCTGGTCTCAGTTTGCAGAGCTCCGTGGGCACCCTCAAAGCAGCGCGAGTTGGCACAAATGGAAGCTTGTCCCTGGGCAGCATCTTGATATTCGTGGAAATCCAGGAGGCAGCCGGGCCTGAATTACGAGAGCCTACCTGGTACTGCAAATGCTTCTGCCCGGGGAAACAAAACTCAGCACCCCACGTTCCTGGTCTCACTTTGCAGAGCTCCATGGGCACTCTCAAAGCAGCCCGAGTTGGCACAGGTGGCAGCTTGTCCCTGGGTGGCATCTTGATATGCGTGGAAATCCAGCAGGCAGACTGCCTCTAAGGGCTGAGGGCCTACTTGGTACTGACAAAGGCTTCTGCCCTGGAAAACAAAACCCATAACCCCACATACTTTCTCTCAGTTTGAAGAGCTCTGTGGGCACTCTCAAAGCAGCCCGAGTTGCCACAGGTGGCAGCTTGTCCCTGGGCGGCATCTTGATATTCGTGGAAATCCTGCAGGGAGCTGGCCCAATAGGGCCAACGGCATACCTGGTACTGACAAAGGCTTCTGCCCGGGAAAACAAAACTCAGAACACCACGTTTCTGGTCTCAGTTTGCAGAGCACCATGGGCACTCTCAAAGCAGCGCGAGTTGGCACAGGTGGCAGCTTGTCCCTGGGAAGCATCTTGATATTCGTGGAAATCCAGCAGGCTGCCTGCCCTTAAGGACCGAGGGCCTACCTGGTACTGACAAAGGCTTCTGCCCGGGAAAACAAAAGCCGTAACCCCACGTTCCACATCTCAGTTTGCAGAGCACCGTGGGCACTCTCAAAGCAGCCCGAGTTGGCACAGGTGGCAGCTTGTCCCTGGGCAGCATCTTGATATTCGTGGAAATCCTGCAGGCAGCCGGCCCCCAAGGGCCAAGGGCCGACCTGGTACTGACAAAGGCTTCTGCCAGGGGAAACAAAACCCAGCACCCCACGTTTCTGGTCTCAGTTTGCAGAGCTCCGTGGGCACCCTCAAAGCAGCCCGAGTTGGCACAGGTGGCAGCTTGTCCCTGGGCAGCATCTTGATATTCGTGGAAATCCTGCAGGCTGCCAGCCCTTAAAGACCAAGGGCCTACCTGGCACTGCAAATGTTTCTGCCCTGGCAAACAAAACTCAGCACCTCACGTTAATGGTCCCAGTTTGCAGAGCTCCATGGGAACTCTCAAAGCAGCCCGAGTTGGCACAGGTGGCAGCTTGTCCCTGGGCAGCATCTTGATATTCGTGGAAATCTTGCTGCCAGCCTGCCCCCTAAGGAACAAGGGCCTACCTGGTACTGAGAGAGGCTTCTGCCTGGGAAAACAAAACCCACAACCCTACGTTCCTGGTCTCAGTTTGCAGAGCTCCGTGGGCACCCTCAAAGCAGCACGAGTTGGCCCAAGTGGCAGCTGGTCCCTGGGCAGCATCTTGATATTCGTGGAAATCCAGGAGGCAGCCGGCCCTGAATTACGAGAGCCTACCTGGTACTGCAAATGCTTCTGCCCAGGGAAACAAAACTCACCAAGGCAAGTTCCTGGTCTCACTTTGCAGAGCTCCATGGGCACTCTCAAAGCAGCCCGAGTTGGCACAGGTGGCAGCTTGTCCCTGGGTGGCATCTTGATATGCGTGGAAATCCAGCAGGCAGACTGCCTCTAAGGGCTGAGGGCCTACTTGGTACTGACAAAGGCTTCTGCCCTGGAAAACAAAACCATAACCCCACATACTTTCTCTCAGTTTGAAGAGCTCTGTGGGCACTCTCAAAGCAGCCCGAGTTGGCACAGGTGGCAGCTTGTCCCTGGGCGGCATCTTGATATTCGTGGAAATCCTGCAGGCAGCTGGCCCCCAAGGGCCAACGGCCTACCTGGTACTGACAAAGGCTTCTGCCTGGAAAACAAAACTCAGAACACCACTTTCCTGGTCTCAGTTTGCAGAGCACCATGGGCACTCTCAAAGCAGCCCGAGTTGGCACAGGTGGCAGCTTGTCCCTGGGCGGAAACTTGATTTTCGTGGAAATCCTCGTGCCAGCCTCCCCCAAAGCGCCGAGGGCCTACCTGGTCCTGTAAATGTTTCTGCCCGGGAAAAGAAAACCCACAAACCCACGTTCCTGGTCTCAGTTTGAAGAACTCCGTGGGCACACTCAAAGCAGCCCGAGTTGGCACAGGTGGCAGAATATCCCTGGGCAGCATCTTGATATTCGTGGAAATCTTGCTGCCAGGCTGTCCCTAAGGAACAAGGGCCTACTTCGTACTGACAAAGGCTTCTGCCCGGGAAAACAAAACCCAGCATCCCACGTTTCTGGTCCCAGTTTGCAGAGCACCATGGGCACTCTCAAAGCAGCGTGAGTTGGCACAGGTGGCAGCTTGTCCCTGGGCAGCATCTTGATATTCGTGGAAATCCAGCAGGCTGCCTGCCCTTAAAGACCAAGGGCCTACCTGGCACTTCAAATGCTTCTGCCCGGAGAAACAAAGCTCAGCACCCCAGGTTCATGGTCTCAGTTTGCAGAGCTCCATGGGCACTCTCAAAGCAGCGCGAGTTGGCACAGGTGGCAGCTTGTCCCTGGGCAGCATCTTGATATTCGTGGAAATCTTGCTGCCAGGCTGTCCCTAGGGAACAAGGGCCTACCTGGTACTGAGAGAGGCTTCTGCCCGGGAAAACAAAACCCACAACCCTACGTTCCTGGTCTCAGTTTGCAGAGCTCCGTGGGCACCCTCAAAGCACCGCGAATTTGCACAAGTTGCAGTTTGTCCCTGGGCAGCATCTTGATATTCGTGGAAATTCAGCCGACAGCCTGCCCCTGAGGAACAAGGGCCCTCCTGGTACTGACAAAGGCTTCTGCCCCGGAAAACAAAACCCACCACCCCACGTTCCTGGTCTCAGTTTGCAGAGCTCCATGGGCACTCTCAAAGCAGCCCGAGTTGGCACAGGTGGCAGCTTGTCCCTGGGCAGCATCTTGATATTCGTGGAAATCCTGCAGGCAGCCGGCCCCCAAGGGCCAAGGGCCTACCTGGTACTGACAAAGGCTTCTGCCAGGGGAAACAAAACTCAGAACACCACGTTTCTGGTCTCAGTTTGCAGAGCACCATGGGCACTCTCAAACCAGCGCGAGTTGGCACAGGTGGCAGCTTGTCCCTGGGCAGCATCTTGATATTCGTGGAAATCCTGCAGGCAGCTGGCCCCAAAGGGCCAACGGCCTACCTGGTACTGACAAAGGCTTCTGCCCGGGAAATCAAAACTCAGAACACCACGTTTCTGGTCTCAGTTTGCAGAGCACCATGGGCACTCTCAAAGCAGCGCGAGTTGGCGCAGGTGGCAGCTTGTCCCTGGGAAGCATCTTGATATTCGTGGAAATCCAGCAGGCTGCCTGCCCTTAAGGACCGAGGGCCTACCTGGCACTTCAAATGCTTCTGCCCGGAGAAACAAAACTCAGCAACACAGGTTCATGGTCTCAGTTTGCAGAGCTCCGTGGGCACTCTCAAAGCAGCGCGAGTTGGCACAAGTGGCAGCTTGTCCCTGGGCAGCATCTTGATATTCGTGGAAATCCAGCGGGCAGCCTGCCCCTGAGGAACAAGGGCCCTCCTGGTACTGACAAAGGCTTCTGCCCGGGAAAACAAAAGCCGTAACCCCACGTTCCACATCTCAGTTTGCAGAGCACCGTGGGCACTCTCAAAGCAGCCCGAGTTGGCACAGGTGGCAGCTTGTCCCTGGGCAGCATCTTGATATTCGTGGAAATCCTGCAGGCAGCCGGCCCCCAAGGGCCAAGGGCCGACCTGGTACTGACAAAGGCTTCTGCCAGGGGAAACAAAACCCAGCACCCCACGTTTCTGGTCTCAGTTTGCAGAGCTCCGTGGGCACCCTCAAAGCAGCCCGAGATGGCACAGGTGGCAGCTTGTCCCTGGGCAGCATCTTGATATTCGTGGAAATCCTGCAGGCTGCCAGCCCTTAAAGACCAAGGGCCTACCTGGCACTGCAAATGTTTCTGCCCTGGCAAACAAAACTCAGCACCTCACGTTAATGGTCCCAGTTTGCAGAGCTCCATGGGAACTCTCAAAGCAGCCCGAGTTGGCACAGGTGGCAGCTTGTCCCTGGGCAGCATCTTGATATTCGTGGAAATCTTGCTGCCAGCCTGCCCCTAAGGAACAAGGGCCTACCTGGTACTGAGAGAGGCTTCTGCCCGGGAAAACAAAACCCACAACCCTACGTTCCTGGTCTCAGTTTGCAGAGCTCCGTGGACACCCTCAAAGCAGCGCGAGTTGGCCAAGTGGCAGCTGGTCCCTGGGCAGCATCTTGATATTCGTGGAAATCCAGGAGGCAGCCGGCCCTGAATTACGAGAGCCTACCTGGTACTGCAAATGCTTCTGCCCGGGGAAACAAAACTCAGCACCCCACGTTCCTGGTCTCACTTTGCAGAGCTCCATGGGCACTCTCAAAGCAGCCCGAGTTGGCACAGGTGGCAGCTTGTCCCTGGGTGGCATCTTGATATGCGTGGAAATCCAGAAGGCAGCCGGCCCTGAAATTCCGAGGGCCTACCTGGTACTGACAAATGCTTCTGCCCGGGGAAACAAAACTCACCAAGGCAAGTTCCTGGTCTCACTTTGAAGAGCTCCATGGGCACTCTCAAAGCAGCGCGAGTTGGCACAGGTGGCAGCTTGTCCTTTGGCAGCATCTTGATATTCATGGAAATCCAGCAGGCTGCCTGCCCTTAAAGACCAAGGGCCTACCTGGCACTGCAAATGCTTCTGCCCGGAGAAACAAAACTCAGCACCCCAGGTTCATGGTCTCAGTTTGCAGAGCTCCATGGGCACTCTCAAAGCAGCCCGAGTTGGCACAGGTGGCAACTTGTCCCTGGGCAGCATCTTGATATTCGTGGAAATCTTGCTGCCAGCCTGCCCCTAAGGAACAAGGGCCTACCTGGCACTGAGAGAGGCTTCTGCCCGGGAAAACAAAACCCACAATCCTACGTTCCTGGTCTCAGTTTGCAGAGCTCCGTGGGCACCCTCAAAGCAGCGCGAGTTGGCAAAAGTGGCAGCTTGTCCCTGGGCAGCATCTTGATATTCGTGGAAATTGAGCCGCCAGCCTGCCCCTGATGAACAAGGGCCCTCCTGGTACTGACAAAGGCTTCTGCCCAGGGAAACAAAACCCACCACCCCACGTTCCACATCTCAGTTTGCAGAGCTCCATGGGCACTCTCAAAGCAGCCCGAGTTGGCACAGGTGGCAGTTTGTCCCTGGGCGGCATCTTGATATTCGTGGAAATCCTGCAGGCAGCCGGCCCCCAAGGGCCAAGGGCCTACCTGGTACTGAGAGAGGCTTCTGCCCGGGAATACAAAACCCACAATCCTACGTTCCTGGTCTCAGTTTGCAGAGCTCCGTGGGCACACTCAAAGCAGCGCGAGTTGGAACAAGTTGCAGATTGTCCCTGGGCAGCATCTTGATATTCGTGGAAATCCAGCGGGCAGCCTGCCCCTGAGGAACAAGGGCCCTCCTGGTACTGAGAAAGGCTTCTGCCCAGGGAAACCAAATCCACCACCCCACGTTCCACATCTCAGTTTGCAGAGCTCCATGGGCACTCTCAAAGCAGCCCGAGTTGGCACAGGTGGCAGCTTTTTCCTGGGCGGCATCTAGATATTCGTGGAAATCCTGCAGGCAGCCGGCCCCCAAGGGCCAAGGGCCGACCTGGTACTGACAAAGGCTTCTGCCAGGGGAAACAAAACCCAGCACCCCACGTTTCTGGTCTCAGTTTGCAGAGCTCCGTGGGCACCCTCAAAGAAGCCCGAGTTGGCACAGGTGGCAGCTTGTCCCTGGGCAGCATCTTGATATTCGTGGAAATCCTGCAGGCAGCCGGCCCCCAAGGGCCAAGGGCCGACCTGGTACTGACAAAGGCTTCTGCCAGGGGAAACAAAACCCAGCACCCCACGTTTCTGGTCTCAGTTTGCAGAGCTCCGTGGGCACCCTCAAAGCAGCCCGAGTTGGCACAGGTGGCAGCTTGTCCCTGGGCAGCATCTTGATATTCGTGGAAATCCTGCAGGCTGCCAGCCCTTAAAGACCAAGGGCCTACCTGGCACTTCAAATGTTTCTGCCCAGAGAAACAAAACTCAGCACCTCACGTTAATGGTCCCAGTTTGCAGAGCTCCATGGGAACTCTCAAAGCAGCCCGAGTTGGCACAGGTGGCAGCTTGTCCCTGGGCAGCATCTTGATATTCGTGGAAATCTTGCTGCCAGCCTGCCCCTAAGGAACAAGGGCCTACCTGGTACTGAGAGAGGCTTCTACCCGGGAAAACAAAACCCACAACCCTACGTTCCTGGTCTCAGTTTGCAGAGCACCATGGGCACTCTCAAAGCAGCCCGAGTTGGCACAGGTGGCAGCTTGTCCCTGGGCAGCATCTTGATATTCGTGGAAATCTTGCTGCCAGCCTGCCCCTAAGGAACAAGGGCCTACCTGGTACTGAGAGAGGCTTCTACCCGGGAAAACAAAACCCACAACCCTACGTTCCTGGTCTCAGTTTGCAGAGCACCATGGGCACTCTCAAAGCAGCCCGAGTTGGCACAGGTGGCAGCTTGTCCCTGGGCAGCATCTTGATATTCGTAGAAATCTTCGTGCCAGCCTCCCCCAAAGGGCCGAGGGCCTACATGGTCCTGTAAATGTTTCTGCCCGGGAAAAGAAAACCCACAAACCCACGTTCCTGGTCTCAGTTTGAAGAACTCCGTGGGCACACTCAAAGCAGCCCGAGTTGGCACAGGTGGCAGAATATCCCTGGGCAGCATCTTGATATTCGTGGAAATCTTTCTGCCAGGCTGTCCCTAAGGAACAAGGGCCTACTTGGTACTGACAAAGGCTTCTGCCCGGGAAAACAAAACCCAGCACCCCACGTTTCTGGTCTCAGTTTGCAGAGCACCATGGGCACTCTCAAAGCAGCGTGAGTTGGCACAGGTGGCAGCTTGTCCCTGGGCGGCATCTTGATATTCGTGGAAATCCAGCCGGCAGCAGGCTCCTAAGGGCCAAGGGCCTACCTGGTACTGACAAAGGCTTCTGCCTGGGAAAGCAAAACCCACCATCACATGTTCCTGGTCTCAGTTTGCAGAGCTCCGTGGGCACTCTCAAAGGAGACCGAGTTGGCACAGGTGGCAACTTGTCCCTGGGCAGCATCTTGATATTCGTGGAAATCCAGCAGGCTTCCTACCCTTAAGGACCAAGGGCATACTTGGTACTGGAAATGGTTCTGCCCAGGGAAACAAAACTCAGTACTCCACGGTCCTGGTCTCAGTTTGCAGAGCTCCGTGGACACTCTCAAAGCAGCCCGAGTTGGCACAGGTGGCAGCTTGTCCCTGGGCGGCATCTTGATATTCGTGGAAATCCAGCAGGCAGACGGCCCCTGAAGAAAAAGTGCCTAATTGGTACTGACAAAGGCTTCTGCCCAGGGAAACAAAATTCACCAACCCATGTTCCTGGTCTCAGTTTGCAGAGCTCCATGGGCACTCTCAAGGAAGCCCAAGTTGGCACAGGTGTCAGCTTGTCCCTGGGCGGCATCTTGATATTCGTGGAAATCCAGCCAGCAGTCGGCCCCTAAGGAACAAGGGCCTACCTGGTACAGACAAAGGCGTCTGCCCGGGGAAACAAAACTCACCACCCCACGTTCCTGGTCTCAGTTCGCAGAGCTCCATGGGCACTCTCAAAGCAGCCCGAGTTGGCACAGGTGGCAGCTTGTCCCTGGGCGGCATCTTGATATTCGTGGAAATCCAGCAGGCTGCCTGCCCCTATGGGCCAAGTGCCTACCTGGTACTGACAAAGGCTTCTGCTCGGGGAAAGCAAAACTCAGCACCCAAAGTTGGTGGTCTCAGTTTACAGAGCTCCGTGAGCACTCTCAAAGCAGCCCGAGTTGGCACAGGTGGCAGCTTGTCCCTGGGCAGCATCTTGATATTCGTGGAAATCCAGCAGGCAGCCTGACCCAAAGGGCCGAGGGCCTTTCTGGTACTGACAAAGGCTTCTGCCCGGGAAAACAGAACTCACCAGCACACGTTCCTGTTCTCAGTTTGCAGAGCTCCATGGGCACTCTCAAAGCAGCCGGAGTTGGCACAGGTGGCAGCTTGTCCCTGGGCAGCATCTTGATATTCGTGGAAATCCAGCAGGCTGCTTGCCCTTAAGGACCAAGGGCCTACCTGGTTCTGCAAATGCTTCTGCCCGTAGAAACAAAACTCACCAACCCACGTTCCGGGTCTCAGTTTGCAGAGCTCCATGGGCATTCTCAAAGCAGCCCGAGTTGGCACAGGTGGCAGCTTGTCCCTGGGTGGCGTCTTGTTATTCGGGGAAATCTAGCAGGCTACCTACACTTAAGGACCAAGGGCCTACCTGGTAGTGACAAATGCTTCTGCCCGGGGAAAGCAAAACCCACAACTCCACGTTCCTGGTCTCAGTTTGCAGAGCTCCATGGGCACTCTCAAAGCAGCCCGAGTTGGCACAGGTGGCAGCTTGTCCCTGGGTGGCATCTTGATATGCGTGGAAATCCAGCAGGCAGACTGCCTCTAAGGGCTGAGGGCCTACTTGGTACTGACAAAGGCTTCTGCCCTGGAAAACAAAACCCATAACCCCACATACTTTCTCTCAGTTTGCAGAGCTCTGTGGGCACTCTCAAAGCAGCCCGAGTTGGCACAGGTGGCAGCTTGTCCCTGGGCGGCATCTTGATATTCGTGGAAATCCTGCAGGGAGCTGGCCCCAAAGGGCCAACGGCATACCTGGTACTGACAAAGGCTTCTGCCCGGGAAAACAAAACTCAGAACACCACGTTTCTGGTCTCAGTTTGCAGAGCACCATGGGCACTCTCAAAGCAGCGCGAGTTGGCACAGGTGGCAGCTTGTCCCTGGGCAGCATCTTGATATTCGTGGAAATCCTGCAGGCAGCTGGCCCCAAAGGGCCAACGGCCTACCTGGTACTGACAAAGGCTTCTGCCCGGGAAAACAAAACTCAGAACACCACGTTTCTGGTCTCAGTTTGCAGAGCACCATGGGCACTCTCAAAGCAGCATGAGTTGGCACAGGTGGCAGCTTGTCCCTGGGCAGCATCTTGATATTCGTGGAAATCCAGCAGGCTGCCTGCCCTTAAGGACCAAGGGCCTACCTGGCACTTCAAATGCTTCTGCCCGGAGAAACAAAACTCAGCAACACAGGTTCATGGTCTCAGTTTGCAGAGCTCCGTGGGCACCCTCAAAGCAGACCGAGTTGGCACAAGTGGCAGCTTGTCCCTGGGCAGCATCTTGATATTCGTGGAAATCCAGCGGGCAGCCTGCCCCTGAGGAACAAGGGCCCTCCTGGTACTGACAAAGGCTTCTGCCCGGGAAAACAAAAGCCGTAACCCCACGTTCCACATCTCAGTTTGCAGAGCACCGTGGGCACTCTCAAAGCAGCCCGAGTTGGCACAGGTGGCAGCTTGTCCCTGGGCGGCATCTTGATATTCGTGGAAATCCAGCCGGCAGCAGGCTCCTAAGGGCCAAGGGCCTACCTGGTACTGACAAAGGCTTCTGCCTGGGAAAGCAAAACCCACCATCACACGTTCCTGGTCTCAGTTTGCAGAGCTCCGTGGGCACTCTCAAAGGAGACCGAGTTGGCACAGGTGGCAACTTGTCCCTGGGCAGCATCTTGATATTCGTGGAAATCCAGCAGGCTTCCTACCCTTAAGGACCAAGGGCATACTTGGTACTGGAAATGGTTCTGCCCAGGGAAACAAAACTCAGTACTCCACGGTCCTGGTTTCAGTTTGCAGAGCTCCGTGGACACTCTCAAAGCAGCCCGAGTTGGAGCAGGTGGCAGCTTGTCCCTGGGCGGCATCTTGATATTCGTGGAAATCCAGCAGGCAGACGGCCCCTGAAGAAAAAGTGCCTAATTGGTACTGACAAAGGCTTCTGCCCAGGGAAACAAAATTCACCAACCCATGTTCCTGGTCTCAGTTTGCAGAGCTCCATGGGCACTCTCAAGGAAGCCCAAGTTGGCACAGGTGTCAGCTTGTCCCTGGGCGGCATCTTGATATTCGTGGAAATCCAGCCAGCAGTCGGCCCCTAAGGAACAAGGGCCTACCTGGTACAGACAAAGGCGTCTGCCCGGGGAAACAAAACTCACCACCCCACGTTCCTGGTCTCAGTTCGCAGAGCTCCATGGGCACTCTCAAAGCAGCCCGAGTTGGCACAGGTGGCAGCTTGTCCCTGGGCGGCATCTTGATATTCGTGGAAATCCAGCAGGCTGCCTGCCCCTATGGGCCAAGTGCCTACCTGGTACTGACAAAGGCTTCTGCTCGGGGAAAGCAAAACTCAGCACCCAAAGTTGGTGGTCTCAGTTTACAGAGCTCCGTGAGCACTCTCAAAGCAGCCCGAGTTGTCACAGGTGGCAGCTTGTCCCTGGGCAGCATCTTGATATTCGTGGAAATCCAGCAGGCAGCCTGACCCAAAGGGCCGAGGGCCTTTCTGGTACTGACAAAGGCTTCTGCCCGGGAAAACAGAACTCACCAGCACACGTTCCTGGTCTCAGTTTGCAGAGCTCCATGGGCACTCTCAAAGCAGCCGGAGTTGGCACAGGTGGCAGCTTGTCCCTGGGCAGCATCTTGATATTCGTGGAAATCCAGCAGGCTGCTTGCCCTTAAGGACCAAGGGCCTACCTGGTTCTGCAAATGCTTCTGCCCGTAGAAACAAAACTCACCAACCCACGTTCCGGGTCTCAGTTTGCAGAGCTCCATGGGCATTCTCAAAGCAGCCCGAGTTGGCACAGGTGGCAGCTTGTCCCTGGGTGGCGTCTTGTTATTCGGGGAAATCTAGCAGGCTACCTACACTTAAGGACCAAGGGCCTAACTGGTAGTGACAAATGCTTCTGCCCGGGGAAAGCAAAACCCACAACTCCACGTTCCTGGTCTCAGTTTGCAGAGCTCCATGGGCACTCTCAAAGCAGCCCGAGTTGGCACAGGTGGCAGCTTGTCCCTGGGTGGCATCTTGATATGCGTGGAAATCCAGCAGGCAGACTGCCTCTAAGGGCTGAGGGCCTACTTGGTACTGACAAAGGCTTCTGCCCTGGAAAACAAAACCCATAACCCCACATACTTTCTCTCAGTTTGAAGAGCTCTGTGGGCACTCTCAAAGCAGCCCGAGTTGGCACAGGTAGCAGCTTGTCCCTGGGCGGCATCTTGATATTCGTGGAAATCCTGCAGGGAGCTGGCCCCAAAGGGCCAACGGCATACCTGGTACTGACAAAGGCTTCTGCCCGGGAAAACAAAACTCAGAACACCACGTTTCTGGTCTCAGTTTGCAGAGCACCATGGGCACTCTCAAAGCAGCGCGAGTTGGCACAGGTGGCAGCTTGTCCCTGGGCAGCATCTTGATATTCGTGGAAATCCAGCAGGCTGCCTGCCCTTAAGGACCAAGGGCCTACCTGGCACTTCAAATGCTTCTGCCCGGAGAAACAAAACTCAGCAACACAGGTTCATGGTCTCAGTTTGCAGAGCTCCGTGGGCACCCTCAAAGCAGACCGAGTTGGCACAAGTGGCAGCTTGTCCCTGGGCAGCATCTTGATATTCGTGGAAATCCAGCGGGCAGCCTGCCCCTGAGGAACAAGGGCCCTCCTGGTACTGACAAAGGCTTCTGCCCGGGAAAACAAAAGCCGTAACCCCACGTTCCACATCTCAGTTTGCAGAGCACCGTGGGCACTCTCAAAGCAGCCCGAGTTGGCACAGGTGGCAGCTTGTCCCTGGGCAGCATCTTGATATTCGTGGAAATCCTGCAGGCAGCCGGCCCCCAAGGGCCAAGGGCCGACCTGGTACTGACAAAGGCTTCTGCCAGGGGAAACAAAACCCAGCACCCCACGTTTCTGGTGTCAGTTTGCAGAGCTCCGTGGGCACCCTCAAAGCAGCGCGAGTTGGCACAGGTGGCAGCTTGTCCCTGGGCAGCATCTTGATATTCGTGGAAATCCTGCAGGCAGCCAGCCCTTAAAGACCAAGGGCCTACCTGGCACTGCAAATGTTTCTGCCCTGGCAAACAAAACTCAGCACCTCACGTTAATGGTCCCAGTTTGCAGAGCTCCATGGGAACTCTCAAAGCAGCCCGAGTTGGCACAGGTGGCAGCTTGTCCCTGGGCAGCATCTTGATATTCGTGGAAATCTTGCTGCCAGCCTGCCCCTAAGGAACAAGGGCCTACCTGGTACTGAGAGAGGCTTCTGCCCGGGAAAACAAAACCCACAACCCTACGTTCCTGGTCTCAGTTTGCAGAGCTCCGTGGGCACCCTCAAAGCAGCGCGAGTTGGCCCAAGTGGCAGCTGGTCCCTGGGCAGCATCTTGATATTCGTGGAAATCCAGGAGGCAGCCGGCCCTGAATTACGAGAGCCTACCTGGTACTGCAAATGCTTCTGCCCAGGGAAACAAAACTCACCAAGGCAAGTTCCTGGTCTCACTTTGCAGAGCTCCATGGGCACTCTCAAAGCAGCCCGAGTTGGCACAGGTGGCAGCTTGTCCCTGGGTGGCATCTTGATATGCGTGGAAATCCAGCAGGCAGACTGCCTCTAAGGGCTGAGGGCCTACTTGGTACTGACAAAGGCTTCTGCCCTGGAAAACAAAACCCATAACCCCACATACTTTCTCTCAGTTTGAAGAGCTCTGTGGGCACTCTCAAAGCAGCCCGAGTTGCCACAGGTGGCAGCTTGTCCCTGGGCGGCATCTTGATATTCGTGGAAATCCTGCAGGCAGCTGGCCCCCAAGGGCCAACGGCCTACCTGGTACTGACAAAGGCTTCTGCCCGGAAAACACAACTCAGAACACCACTTTCCTGGTCTCAGTTTGCAGAGCACCATGGGCACTCTCAAAGCAGCCCGAGTTGGCACAGGTGGCAGCTTGTCCCTGGGCGGAAACTTGATTTTCGTGGAAATCCTCGTGCCAGCCTCCCCCAAAGGGCCGAGGGCCTACCTGGTCCTGTAAATGTTTCTGCCCGGGAAAAGAAAACCCACAAACCCACGTTCCTGGTCTCAGTTTGAAGAACTCCGTGGGCACACTCAAAGCAGCCCGAGTTGGCACAGGTGGCAGAATATCCCTGGGCAGCATCTTGATATTCGTGGAAATCTTGCTGCCAGGCTGTCCCTAAGGAACAAGGGCCTACTTGGTACAGACAAAGGCTTCTGCCCGGGAAAACAAAACCCAGCACCCCACGTTTCTGGTCTCAGTTTGCAGAGCACCATGGGCACCCTCAAAGCAGCGCGAGTTGGCACAGGTGGCAGCTTGTCCCTGGGCAGCATCTTGATATTCGTGGAAATCCTGCAGGCTGCCTGCCCTTAAGGACCGAGGGCCTACCTGGCACTTCAAATGCTTCTGCCCGGAGAAACAAAGCTCAGCACCCCAGGTTCCTGGTCTCAGTTTGCAGAGCTCCATGGGCACTCTCAAAGCAGCGCGAGTTGGCACAGGTGGCAGCTTGTCCCTGGGCAGCATCTTGATATTCGTGGAAATCTTGCTGCCAGCCTGCCCCTAGGGAACAAGGGCCTACCTGGTACTGAGAGAGGCTTCTGCCCGGGAAAACAAAACCCACAACCCTACGTTCCTGGTCTCAGTTTGCAGAGCTCCGTGGGCACCCTCAAAGCACCGCGAGTTTGCACAAGTTGCAGTTTGTCCCTGGGCAGCATCTTGATATTCGTGGAAATTCAGCAGACAGCCTGCCCCTGAGGAACAAGGGCCCTCCTGGTACTGACAAAGGCTTCTGCCCCGGAAAACAAAACCCACCACCCCACGTTCCTGGTCTCAGTTTGCAGAGCTCCATGGGCACTCTCAAAGCAGCCCGAGTTGGCACAGGTGGCAGTTTGTCCCTGGGCGGCATCTTGATATTCGTGGAAATCCTGCAGGCAGCCGGCCCCCAAGGGCCAAGGGCCTACCTGGTACTGACAAAGGCTTCTGCTCTGGAAAACAAAACCCAGCACCCCACGTTTCTGGTCTCAGTTTGCAGAGCACCATGGGCACTCTCAAAGCAGCGCGAGTTGGCACAGGTGGCAGCTTGTCCTTTGGCAGCATCTTGATATTCATGGAAATCCAGCAGGCTGCCTGCCCTTAAAGACCAAGGGCCTACCTGGCACTGCAAATGTTTCTGCCCAGAGAAACAAAACTCAGCACCTCACGTTAATGGTCCCAGTTTGCAGAGCTCCATGGGAACTCTCAAAGCAGCCCGAGTTGGCACAGGTGGCAGCTTGTCCCTGGGCAGCATCTTGATATTCGTGGAAATCTTGCTGCCAGCCTGCCCCTAAGGAACAAGGGCCTACATGGTACTGAGAGAGGCTTCTCCCCGGGAAAACAAAACCCACAACCCTACGTTCCTGGTCTCAGTTTGCAGAGCTCCGTGGGCACCCTCAAAGCAGCGCGAGTTGGCACAAGTGGAAGCTGGTCCCTGGGCAGCATCTTGATATTCGTGGAAATCCAGGAGGCAGCCGGCCCTGAAGTTCCGAGAGCCTGCCTTGTACTGCAAATACTTCTGCCCGGGGAAACAAAACTCACCAAGGCAAGTTCCTGGTCTAACTTCGCAGAGCTCCATGGGCACTCTCAAAGCAGCCCGAGTTGGCACAGGTGGCAGCTTGTCTCTGGGCGCCATCTTGATATTCGGGGAAATCCAGCAGGCAGACTGCCTCTAAGGGCTGAGGGGCTTCTTGGTACTGACAAAGGCTTCTGCCCGGGAAAACAAAACCCATAACCCCACATACTTTCTCTCAGTTTGAAGAGTTCCGTGGGCACTCTCAAAGCAGCCCGAGTTGGCACAAGTGGCAGCTTGTCCCTGGGCAGCATCTTGATATTCGTGGAAATCCTGCAGGCAGCTGGCACCCAAGGGTCAAGGGCCGACCTGGTACTGACAAAGTCTTCTGCCCGGGAAAACAAAACCCAGCACCCCACGTTTCTGGTCTCAGTTTGCAGAGCACCATGGGCACTCTCAAAGCAGACCGAGTTGGCACAGGTGGCAGCTTGTCCCTGGGCAGCATCTTGATATTCGTGGAAATCCAGCAGGCTGCCTGCCCTTAAGGACCGAGGGCGTACCTGGCACTTCAAATGCTTCTGCCCGGAGAAACAAAACTCAGCAACACAGGTTCATGGTCTCAGTTTGCAGAGCTCCATGGGCACTCTCAAAGCAGCCCGAGTTGGCACAGGTGGCAGCTTGTCCCTGGGCAGCATCTTGATATTCATTGAAATTCAGCAGGCTGACGGCCCTTTAAGACCATGGGCCTACCTAGTACTGACAAAGGCTTCTGCCCTGGAAAACAAAACTCAGCACCCCACCGTCCTGGCCACAGTTTGCAGAGCTCCGTGGGCACTCTCAAAGCAGCGCGAGTTGGCACAGGTGGCAGCTTGTCCCTGGGCAGCATCTTGATATTCGTGGAAATCCAGAAGGCAGCCGGCCCTGAAATTCCGAGGGCCTACCTGGTACTGACAAATGCTTCTGCCCGGGGAAACAAAACTCACCAACGCACGTTCCTGGTCTCACTTTGAAGAGCTCCAAGGGCACTCTCAAAGCAGCGCGAGTTGGCACAGGTGGCAGCTTGTCCTTTGGCAGCATCTTGATATTCATGGAAATCCAGCAGGCTGCCTGCCCTTAAAGACCAAGGGCCTACCTGGCACTGCAAATGCTTCTGCCCGGAGAAACAAAACTCAGCACCCCAGGTTCATGGTCTCAGTTTGCAGAGCTCCATGGGCACTCTCAAAGCAGCCCGAGTTGGCACAGGTGGCAGCTTGTCCCTGGGCAGCATCTTGATATTCGTTAAAATCTTCCTGCCAGCCTGCCCCTAAGGAACAAGGGCCTACCTGGCACTGAGAGAGGCTTCTGCCCGGGAAAACAAAACCCACAATCCTACGTTCCTGGTCTCAGTTTGCAGAGCTCCGTGTGCACCCTCAAAGCAGCGCGAGTTGGCACAAGTGGCAGCTTGTCCCTGGGCAGCATCTTGATATTCGTGGAAATCTTGCTGCCAGCCTGCCCCTGATGAACAAGGGCCCTCCTGGTACTGACAAAGGCTTCTGCCCAGGGAAACAAAACCCACCACCCCACGTTCCACATCTCAGTTTGCAGAGCTCCATGGGCACTCTCAAAGCAGCCCGAGTTGGCACAGGTGGCAGTTTGTCCCTGGGCGGCATCTTGATATTCGTGGAAATCCTGCAGGCAGCCGGCCCCCAAGGGCCAAGGGCCTACCTGGTACTGAGAGAGGCTTCTGCCCGGGAATACAAAACCCACAATCCTACGTTCCTGGTCTCAGTTTGCAGAGCTCCGTGGGCACACTCAAAGCAGCACGAGTTGGCACAAGTGGCAGCTTGTCCCTGGGCAGCATCTTGATATTCGTGGAAATCCAGCGGGCAGCCTGCCCCTGAGGAACAAGGGCCCTCCTGGTACTGAGAAAGGCTTCTGCCCAGGGAAACCAAATCCACCACCCCACGTTCCACATCTCAGTTTGCAGAGCTCCATGGGCACTCTCAAAGCAGCCCGAGTTGGCACAGGTGGCAGCTTTTTCCTGGGCGGCATCTAGATATTCGTGGAAATCCTGCAGGCAGCCGGCCCCCAAGGGCCAAGGGCCGACCTGGTACTGACAAAGGCTTCTGCCAGGGGAAACAAAACCCAGCACCCCACGTTTCTGGTCTCAGTTTGCAGAGCTCCGTGGGCACCCTCAAAGCAGCCCGAGTTGGCACAGGTGGCAGCTTGTCCCTGGGCAGCATCTTGATATTCGTGGAAATCCTGCAGGCTGCCAGCCCTTAAAGACCAAGGGCCTACCTGGCACTGCAAATGTTTCTGCCCAGAGAAACAAAACTCAGCACCTCACGTTAATGGTCCCAGTTTGCAGAGCTCCATGTGAACTCTCAAAGCAGCCCGAGTTGGCACAGGTGGCAGCTTGTCCCTGGGCAGCATCTTGATATTCGTGGAAATCTTGCGGCCAGCCTGCCCCTAAGGAACAAGGGCCTACCTGGTACTGAGAGAGGCTTCTGCCCGGGAAAACAAAACCCACAACCCTACGTTCCTGGTCTCAGTTTGCAGAGCTCCGTGGGCACCCTCAAAGCAGCGCGAGTTGGCACAAGTGGAAGCTGGTCCCTGGGCAGCATCTTGATATTCGTGGAAATCCAGGAGTCAGCCGGCCCTGAATTACGAGAGCCTACCTGGTACTGCAAATGCTTCTGCCCGGGGAAACAAAACTCACCAAGGCAAGTTCCTGGTCTCACTTTGCAGAGCTCCATGGGCACTCTCAAAGCAGCCCGAGTTGGCACAGGTGGCAGCTTGTCCCTGGGTGGCATCTTGATATGCGTGGAAATCCAGCAGGCAGACTGCCTCTAAGGGCTGAGGGCCTACTTGGTACTGACAAAGGCTTCTGCCCTGGAAAACAAAACCCATAACCCCACATACTTTCTCTCAGTTTGAAGAGCTCTGTGGGCACTCTCAAAGCAGCGTGAGTTGGCACAGGTGGCAGCTTGTCCCTGGGCGGCATCTTGATATTCGTGGAAATCCAGCCGGCAGCAGGCTCCTAAGGGCCAAGGGCCTACCTGGTACTGACAAAGGCTTCTGCCTGGGAAAGCAAAACCCACCATCACATGATCCTGGTCTCAGTTTGCAGAGCTCCGTGGGCACTCTCAAAGGAGACCGAGTTGGCACAGGTGGCAACTTGTCCCTGGGCAGCATCTTGATATTCGTGGAAATCCAGCAGGCTTCCAACCCTTAAGGACCAAGGGCATACTTGGTATTGGAAATGGTTCTGCCCAGGGAAACAAAACTCAGTACTCCACGGTCCTGGTCTCAGTTTGCAGAGCTCCGTGGACACTCTCAAAGCAGCCCGAGTTGGCACAGGTGGCAGCTTGTCCCTGGGCGGCATCTTGATATTCGTGGAAATCCAGCAGGCAGACGGCCCCTGAAGAAAAAGTGCCTAATTGGTACTGACAAAGGCTTCTGCCCAGGGAAACAAAATTCACCCACCCATGTTCCTGGTCTCAGTTTGCAGAGCTCCATGGGCACTCTCAAGGAAGCCCAAGTTGGCACAGGTGTCAGCTTGTCCCTGGGCGGCATCTTGATATTCGTGGAAATCCAGCGGGCAGCCTGCCCCTAAGGAACAAGGGCCTACCTGGTACAGACAAAGGCGTCTGCCCAGGGAAACAAAACTCACCACCCCACGTTCCAGGTCTCTGTTTGCAGAGCTCCATGGGCACTCTCAAAGCAGCCCGAGTTGGCACAGGTGGCAGCTTGTCCCTGGGAGGCATCTTGATATTCGTGGAAATCCAGCAGGCTGACTGCCCCTATGGGCCAAGTGCCTACCTGGTACTGACAAAGGCTTCTGCTCGGGGAAAGCAAAACTCAGCACCCAAAGTTGGTGGTCTCAGTTTACAGAGCTCCGTGAGCTCTCTCAAAGCAGCCCGAGTTGGCACAGGTGGCAGCTTGTCCCTGGGCAGCATCTTGATATTGGTGGAAATCCAGGAGGCAGCCTGACGCAAAGGGCCGTGGGCCTTTCTGGTACTGACAAAGGCTTCTGCCCGGGAAAACAGAACTCACCAGCACACGTTCCTGTTCTCAGTTTGCAGAGCTCCATGGGCACTCTCAAAGCAGCCGGAGTTGGCACAGGTGGCAGCTTGTCCCTGGGCAGCATCTTGATATTCGTGGAAATCCAGCAGGCTGCTTGCCCTTAAGGACCAAGGGCCTACCTGGTTCTGCAAATGCTTCTGCCCGGAGAAACAAAACTCACCAACCCACGTTCCGGGTCTCAGTTTGCAGAGCTCCATGGGCATTCTCAAAGCAGCCCGAGTTGGCACAGGTGGCAGCTTGTCCCTGGGCGGCGTCTTGTTATTCGGGGAAATCTAGCAGGCTACCTACACTTAAGGACCAAGGGCCAACCTGGTAGTGACAAATGCTTCTGCCCGGGGAAAGCAAAACCCACAACTCCACGTTCCTGGTCTCAGTTTGCAGAGCTCCATGGGCACTCTCAAAGCAGCAGCAGTTGCAACATGTGGCAGCTTGTCCCTGGGCGGCATCTTGATATTCGTGGAAATCCAGCAGGCTGCCGGCCCCAAAGGGCCGAGGGCCTACCTGGAACTAACAAAGGCTTCTGCCCGGGAAAACAAAGCACAGCACCCCACGTTCCTGGTCTCAGTTTGCAGAGCACCATGGGCACACTCAAAGCAGCCCTAGTTGGCACAGGTGGCAGCTTGTCCCTGGGCGGCATCTTGATATTCGTGGAAGTCCAGCCGGCAGCAGGCCCCTATTGGCCGAGGGCCTACCTGGTACTGACAAAGGCTTCTGCCCACGAAAACTAAATTGACCAACCCACGTTCCTGGTCTCAGTTTGCAGAGCTCCATGGGCACTCTCAAAGCAGCGCGAGTTGGCACAGGTGGCAGCTTGTCCCTGGGCGGCATATTGATATTCGTGGAAATCCTGGTGCCAGACGGCCCCTAAGGAACAAGGGCCTACCTGGTACTGACAAAGGCTTCTGCCCGGGGAAACAATACCCACAATTCCACGTTCCTGGTCTCAGTTTGCAGAGCTCCATGGGCACTCTCAAAGCAGCCCATGTGGCAACATGTGGCAGCTTGTCCCTGGGCGGCATCTTGATATTCGTGGAAATCCAGCAGGCTGCCGGCCCCAAAAGGGCCGAGGGCCTACCTGGAACTGACAAAGGCTTCTGACGGGGAAAATCAAAACTCACCACGCCACGTTATGGTATCTGTTTGGAGAGCTCCATGGGCACACTCAAAGCAACCCGAGTTGGCACAGGTGGCAGCTTGTCCCTGGGCGACATCTTGATATTCGTGGAAATCCAGCCGGCAGCGGGCCCCTATGGGCCGAGGGCCTACCTGGTACTGACAAAGGCTTCTGCCCAGGGAAACAAAATTCACCACCCCACGTTCCTGGTCTCAGTTTGCAGAGCTCCATGGTCACTCTCAAAGCCACGCGAGTTTGCACAGGTGGAAGCTTGTCACTGGGCGGCATCTTGATATTCGTGGAAATCCAGCCGGCAGGCGGCCCCTTAGGGCCGTGGGTCTACCTGGTACAGACAAAGGCTTCTGCCCGGGAAAACAAAACCCACCAACCCACATTTCTCGTCTCAGTTTGCAGAGCTCCGTGGGCACTCTCAAAGCAGCCCGAGTTGGCACAGGTGGCAGCATGTCCCTGGGCGGCATCTTGATATTCGTGGAAATCCTGCAGGCAGAAGGCTCCTAAGGGACAAGGGCCTACCTGGTACTGGAAATGCTTCTTCCTGGGGAAACAAAACCCACCACCCCACGTTCCTGGTCTCAGTTTGCAGAGTTCCATGGGCACTCTCAAAGCAGCCCGAGTTGGCACAGGTGGAAGCTTTTCCCTACGCAGCATCTTGATATTCGTGGAAATCAAGCAGGGAGCCTGCCCCTAAGGAACAAGGGCCTACCTGGCAGTGACAAAGGCTTCTGCTCGGGGAAACAAAACGAATAACCCCACCTTCCTGGTCTTAGTTCGAAGAGCTTCATGGGCACTCTCAACGAAGCTATAGTTGCCAGAGGTGGCAGCTTGTCCCTGGGCGGCATCTTGTTATTTGTGGAAATCCAGCAGGCACCCGGCTCCTAAGGAAAGA
>NW_024037213.1:0-97563 GCF_015832195.1 Motacilla alba alba | reverse complement strand
GGCACTCTCAAAGCAGCCCGAGTTGGCACGGGTGGCAGCTTGTCCCTGGGCGGCATCTTCAGATTCGTGGAAATCCAGCAAGCAGCCTGCCCCTGAGGAACAAGGCCCTATCTGGTACTGACAAAGGCTTATGCCTGGGAAAACAAAACCCACCAGCCCACGTTCCGGGTCTCACTTTGCAGAGCGCCATGGGCACACTCAAAGCAGCCCGAGTTG
Source organism: Motacilla alba alba (assembly GCF_015832195.1). NCBI lineage: Eukaryota > Metazoa > Chordata > Aves > Passeriformes > Motacillidae > Motacilla > Motacilla alba. The sequence continues at coordinate 97,347 of NW_024037213.1, read as the reverse complement.
GCAGAGGTGGCAGCTTGTCCTTGGGCGGCACCTTGATCTTCGTGGAAATCCAGCGGACAACCGGCCGCGATGGGCCGAGGGCCTACCTGGTACTGCAAATGCTTCTGCCCGCGGAAACAAAACCCAGCACCCCACGTTCCTGGTCTCAGTCTGCAGAGATCGATGGGCACTCTCAAAGCAGCCCGAGTTGGCACAGGTGGCAGCTTGTCCCTGGGCAGCATCATGATATAAGTGGAAATCCAGCAAGCAGCCTAACCATAAGGAAAAGGGGCCTACCTAGTACTGACCAAGGCTTCTGCCCAAGGAAACAAAACCACCAGCCCACGTTCCTGGTCTCAGTCTGCAGTGATCCATTGCCACAATCAAAGCAGGCTGAGTTGGTACGGGTGGCAGCTTGTCCCTGGGGGGCATCTTCACATTCATGGAAATCCAGCAAGCAGCCGGCCAGAAAAGGCCCAGGGCATACCTGGTATTGACAATGGCTTCGTCCTAGCGAAACAAAACCCACCACCCCACATTTCTAGTCGCAGTTTGCAGAGATCCATGGGCACTCTCAAAGCAGCCCGAGTTGGCACAGGTGGCAGCTTGTCCCTGGGCGGCACCTTGATCTTCGTGGGAATCCAGCGGACAACCGGCCGCGATTGGACGAGGGCCAATTTGGTATTGCAAATGCTTCTGCCCGGGGAAACAAAACCCACCAGCCCACATTCCTTGTCCGAACTTGCAGAGCTCCATGGGCACTCTCAAAGCAGCCCGAGTTGGCACAGGTGGCAGCTTGTCCCTGGGCGGTATCTTGATATTCGTGGAAATCCAGCAGGCAGACTGCCCCTGGGGAACAAGGCCCTACCTGGTACTGACAAAGGCTTATGCCTGGGAAAACAAAACCCACCACCCCACGTTCCTGGTATCAGTTTACAGAGCGCCATGGGCACGCTCAAAGCAGCCCGAGTTGGCACAGGTGGCAGCTTGTCCCTGCGTGGCATCTTGATATTCGTGGAAATCCAGCAGGCAGACTGCCTCTAAGGGCTGAGGGCCTACTTCGTACTGACAAAGGCTTCTGCCCGGGAAAACAAAACTCAGAACACCACGTTTCTGGTCTCAGTTTGCAGAGCACCATGGGCACTCTCAAAGCAGCACGAGTTGGCACAGGTGGCAGCTTGTCCCTGGGCAGCATCTTGATATTCGTGGAAATCCAGCAGGCTGCCTGCCCTTAAGGACCGAGGGCGTACCTGGCACTTCAAATGCTTCTGCCCAGGAAACAAAACTCAGCACCCCAGGTTCATGGTCTCAGTTTGCAGAGCTCCATGGGCACTCTCAAAGCAGCACGAGTTGGCACAGGTGGCAGCTTGTCCCTGGGCAGCATCTTGATATTCGTGGAAATCCAGCAGGCAGCCTGCCCCTAAGGAACAAGGGCCTACCTGGTACTGACAAAGGCTTCTGCCCAGGGAAACAAAATCCACCACCCCACGTTCCACATCTCAGTTTGCAGAGCACCGTGGGCACTCTCAAAGCAGCCCGAGTTGGCACAGGTGGCAGCTTGTCCCTGGGCGGCATCTTGATATTCGTGGATATCCTGCAGGCAGCCGGCCCCCAAGGGCCAAGGGCCGACCTGGTACTGACAAAGGCTTCTGCCCGGGAAAACAAAACCCAGCACCCCACGTTTCTGGTCTCAGTTTGCAGAGCTCCGTGGGCACTCTCAAAGCAGCCCGAGTTGGCACAGGTGGCAGCTTGTCCCTGGGCGGCATCTTGATATTCGCGGAAATCCAGCGAGCAGCCGCCCCAAAGGGCCAAGGCCTGACCTGGTACTGACAAAGGCTTCTGCCCGGGGAAACAAAACCCACCACCCCACGTTCCAGGTCTCAGTTTGCAGAGCTCCATGGGCACTCTCAAACCAGCCCGAGTTGGCACAGGTGGCAGCTTGTCCCTGGGCGGCATCTTGATATTCGTGGAAATCCAGCAGGCAGACTGCCCCTGTGGAACAAGGGCCGACCTGACACTGACAAAGGCTTCTGACCGGGAAAACAATACTCAGAACACCACTTTCCTGGTCCCAGTTTGCAGAGCTCCATGGGCACTCTCAAAGCAGCCCGAGTTGGCACAGGTGGCAGCTTGTCCCTGGGCAGCATCTTGATATTCGTGGAAATCCAGCAGGCAGACTGCCCATAAGGAACAAGGACCCTCCTGGTACTGACAAAGGCTTCTGCCCTGGAAAACAAAACCCAGCACCCCACGTTTCTGGTCTCAGTTTGCAGAGCACCATGGGCACTCTCAAAGCAGCCCGAGTTGGCACAGGTGGCAGCTCCTCCGTGGGCAGCATCCTGATATTCGTGGAAATTCAGCAGGCTGACGGCCCTGAAAGACCGTGGGCCTACCTAGTACTGACAAATACTTCTGCCCGGGAAAACAAAACTCAGCACGCCACGGTCCTGGTCACAGTTTGCAGAGCTCCGTGGGCACTCTCAAAGCAGCGTGAGTTGGCAAAGGTGGCAGCTTGTCCCTGGGCGGAAACTTGATTTTCGTGGAAATCCTGGTGCCAGCCTCCCCCAAAGGGCCGAGGGCCTACCTGGTCCTGCAAATGTTTCTGCCCGGGAAAACAACACCGACAAACCCACGTTCCTGGTCTCAGTTTGAAGAACTCCGTGGGCACTCTCAAAGCAGCCCGAGTTGGCACAGGTGGCAGAATATCCCTGGGCAGCATTTTGATATTCGGGGAAATCTTGCTTCCAGGCTGTCCCTAAGGAACAAGGGCCTACTTGGTACTGACAAAGGCTTCTGCCCTGGAAAACAAAACCCAGCACCCCACGTTTCTGGTCTCAGTTTGCAGAGCACCATGGGCACTCTCAAAGCAGCGTGAGTTGGCACAGGTGGCAGCTTGTCCCTGGGCAGCATCTTGATATTCGTGGAAATACAGCAGGCTGCCTGCCCTTAAGGACCGAGGGCCTACCTGGCACTGCAAATGCTTCTGCCCGGAGAAACAAAACTCAGCACCCCAGGTTCATGGTCTCAGTTTGCAGAGCTCCGTGGGCACTCTCAAAGCAGCCCAAGTTGGCCCAAGTGGCAGCTGGTCCCTGGGCAGCATCTTGATATTCGTGGAAATCCAGCCGGCAGCCTGCCCCTGAGGAACAAGGACTCTCCTGGTACTGACAAAGGCTTCTGCCCGGGGAAAGAAAACCCACCAGCCCATGTTCCAAATCTCAGTTTGCAGAGCTCCATGGGCACTCTCAAAGCAGCCCAAGTTGGCACAGGTGGCAGCTTGTCCCTGGGCGGCATCTTGATATTTGTGGAAATCCTGCAGGCAGCCGGCCCCCAAGGGCCAAGGGCCGACCTGGTACTGACAAAGGCTTCTGCCAGGGGAAACAAAACCCAGCACCCCACGTTTCTGGTCTCAGTTTGCAGAGCACCATGGGCACCATCAAAGCAGCCCGAGTTGGCACAGGTGGCAGCTTGTCCCTGGGCAGCATCTTGATATTCGTGGAAATCCAGCAGGCAGTCGGCCCTGAAATTCCGAGGGCCTACCTGGTACTGACAAAGGCTTCTGCCCGGGGAAACAAAACTCACCAACGCACGTTCCTGGTCTCACTTTGCAGAGCTCCATGGGCACTCTCAAAGCAGCCCGAGTTGGCACAGGTGGCAGCTTGTCCCTGGGCAGCATCTTGATATTCGTGGAAATTGAGCCGCCACCCTTCCCCTGATGAACAAGGGCCCTCCTGGTACTGACAAAGGCTTCTGCCCAGGGAAACAAAACCCACCACCCCACGTTCCACATCTCAGTTTGCAGAGCTCCATGGGCACTCTCAAAGCAGACCGAGTTAGCACAGGTGGCAGCTTGTCCCTGGGCGGCATCTTGGTATTGGCGGAAATCCAGCAGACAGACGGCCCCTAAGGGCCGTGGGCCTACCTGGAACAGACAAAGGCTTCTGCCCAGGTAAACAAAATTCGCCAACACACGTTCATGGTCTCAGTTTGCAGAGCTCCATGGGTACTCTAAAATCAGCGTGAGTTGCCACAGGTGGCAGCTTGTCCCTGGGCGGCATCTTGATATTCGTCGAAATCCGGCAGGCCGACGGCCCCTAAGGACTGAGAGCCTACCTGGTACTGACAAAGGCTTCTGCCCAGGAAAAAAAAACCCACCACCCCACGTTCCGGGTCTCAGTTTGCAGAGCTCCATGGGCACTCTCAAGGCAGCGCGAGTTGATACAAGTGGCAGCTTGTCCCTGGGCAGCATCTTCAGATTCGCAAAAACCCAGCAGGCAGCTGGCCCCGAAGGGCGAAGGCCTACCTGGTAATGAAAAGGCTTCTGCCCGGGGAAAGAAAACCCACCACGCGACGTTCCTGGTCTCAGTTTGCAGAGCTCCATGGGCACTCTCAAAGCAGCCTGAGTTGGCACAGGTGGCAGCTTGTCCCTGGGCGGCATCTTGATATTGGCGGAAATCCAGCAGGCAGACGGCCCCTAAGGACTGAGGGCCTACCTGATACTGACACAGCTTCTGCCCCGGAATACAAAACTCACCAGCCCACGTTCCTGGTCTCAGTTGGCAGAGCTCTTTAGGCACTCTGCAAGCAGCCTGACTTGGCACTGGTGGCAGCCTGTCCCTTGGTGGCAACTTGAAATTCGTGGAAATCTAGCAACCAGCTAGCCGCAGTGGGCTGGTGTTGTGCGGCTTGCTTCTTCACCTCCTGCAAGCTGCCGGCTCTCCGTCTAGCGAAAGCGAAAGAGCCGCTACTTCGCGCACTGCTGCTTGTGCCGGTGGCGGTGCGCTCCGGAGCGCTGCTTCGGGCGAAAGACGCCGGCCAGCGGCACTTCGCTCCGGATAGCCCCGTACCTCCGTCTTCTGCCTCTCTCGTCGTCTGCATCCTAGCCAAAAGCTTCTCCATGACTTCTCGCCGAGAGAGAAAGTGTGCCAGCACTGCATACATCTACCGATCTTGCTTGACGAGTTCACCCAGTTCTTTGCATCTCGCAGCGCAAAGAGACCCGCAAGAGTTTCCACGGAGCGTTGCAGGAGCACTAGCAAGATGCATTGCAAAGTTGTCCAAAAACTTCTTCCATTCGCATGCTAACGTGATTTTCAAAGGCATGCGAGTGGCAATCCACCATCCCGCAGCAGTAAGAGAGCTGCGCCCACAATGCTGCTGTTGTGCGGCTTGCTTCTTCACCTCCTGCAAGCTGCCGGCTCTCCGTCTAGCGAAAGCGAAAGAGCCGCTACTTCGCGCACTGCTGCTTGTGCCGGTGGCGGTGCGCTCCGGAGCGCTGCTTCGGGCGAAAGACGCCGGCCAGCGGCACTTCTATCCGGACAGCCCGTACCTCCGTCTTCTGCCTCTCTCGTCGTCTGCATCCTAGCCAAAAGCTTCTCCATGACTTCTCGCCGAGAGAGAAAGTGTGCCAGCACTGCAAAGATCTTCCGATCTTGCTTGACGAGTTCACCCAGTTCTTTGCATGTCGCAGCTCAAAGAGACCCGCAAGAGTTTCCACGGAGCGTTGCAGGAGCACTAGCAAGATGCATTGCAAAGTTGTCCAAAAACTTCTTCCATTCGCATGCTAACGTGATTTTCATAGCCATACGAATGGCAATCCACCATCCCGCAGCAGTAAGAGAGCTGCGCCCACAATGCTGCTGTTGTGCGGCTTGCTTCTTCACCTCCTGCAAGCTGCCGGCTCTCCGTCTAGCGAAAGCGAAAGAGCCGCTACTTCGCGCACTGCTGCTTGTGCCGGTGGCGGTGAGCTCCGGAGCGCTGCTTCGGGCGAAAGACGCCGGCCAGCGGCACTTCGCTCCGGATAGCCCCGTACCTCCGTCTTCTGCCTCTCTCGTCGTCTGCATCCTAGCCAAAAGCTTCTCCATGACTTCTCGCCGAGAGAGAAAGTGTGCCAGCACTGCAAACATCTTCCGATCTTGCTTGACGAGTTCACCCAGTTCTTTGCATCTCGCAGCTCAAAGAGACCCACAAGAGTTTCCACGGAGCGTTGCAGGAGCACTAGCAAGATGCATTGCAAAGTTGTCCAAAAACTTCTTCCATTCGCATGCTAACGTGATTTTCAAAGGCATGCGAGTGGCAATCCACCATCCCGCAGCAGTAAGAGAGCTGCGCCCACAATGCTGCTGTTGTGCGGCTTGCTTCTTCACCTCCTGCAAGCTGCCGGCTCTCCGTCTAGCGAAAGCGAAAGAGCCGCTACTTCGCGCACTGCTGCTTGTGCCGGTGGCGGTGCGCTCCGGAGCGCTGCTTCGGGCGAAAGACGCCGGCCAGCGGCACTTCGCTCCGGACAGCCCCGTACCTCCGTCTTCTGCCTCTCTCGTCGTCTGCATCCTAGCCAAAAGCTTCTCCATGACTTCTCGCCGAGAGAGAAAGTGTGCCAGCACTGCAAACATCTTCCGATCTTGCTTGACGAGTTCACCCAGTTCTTTGCATCTCGCAGCTCAAAGAGACCCGCAAGAGTTTCCACGGAGCGTTGCAGGAGCACTAGCAAGATGCATTGCAAAGTTGTCCAAAAACTTCTTCCATTCGCATGCTAACGTGATTTTCATAGGCATACGAATGGCAATCCACCATCCCGCAGCAGTAAGAGAGCTGCGCACACAATGCTGCTGTTGTGCGGCTTGCTTCTTCACCTCCTGCAAGCTGCCGGCTCTCCGTCTAGCGAAAGCGAAAGAGCCGCTACTTCGCGCACTGCTGCTTGTGCCGGTGGCGGTGAGCTCCGGAGCGCTGCTTCGGGCGAAAGACGCCGGCCAGCGGCACTTCGCTCCGGATAGCCCCGTACCTCCGTCTTCTGCCTCTCTCGTCGTCTGCATCCTAGCCAAAAGCTTCTCCATGACTTTTCGCCGACAGAAATTGGGTGCCAGCACAGCAAACGTCTCCCAGTCTTGGCCCTGATTTTTGTCGTGGCTGCGCATTGTTGAAGCATTTATCTTTTTAATAAAGCGGCGAATTTATTTCGAGATGGCTATGATCTCTTCATACTTATCCTTGTGCGGTCAAGACACAGCAACAATACATTCTTGAGAAAGGAAAACATCTCGAGAGATATTCCAGTCCATCGGTGTGGCGCAGCTGCTGAAAAAGGGCAAAGCTGAAGAACCTTGCTCATCTTAATTTCTGTGCATCTCGCAGCATGCGAAGCATGAGGCAGCCGAGCACCGCGCTTTTGTGCGCTCTTAATGGAATTGCAAAAAATCCCACAGCTTTTCATTCACAAGCACAGTCAGCTGCATTCGCTTTTGCTTCTTGAAAAACTCACCGCTCTCCTTATATCGGTGTAGATCTTGATCTCTGGTTCCTGGGACTTTACCCAAGTGTTTGCTGTTTTGTACTTTCTTCTTTGGCAGTCAGGAACTTGTATATATAATCTGGTACATGTTTCTTGGAAAACATTTCCTGTCTAAAAATGATACATAGCTGCAATTTACCCGACTGTATATAACTACTCTTTTACTGTATAAAAAAGTGTATTAGAATGATACACCACCTGAATTTCAATGATTGAAAAAAGCGTCTTACTTCTTTTTCCTATTCTCTGTATTTCCTTCTCTTTGTTATGTTTCTTTGGCTATTATGTGCGTGCCCAATGGTTTTTCTGTTCCTGTTGTGGGACAGCAAATGTTCAGGCTCTTCTAATTTTGTCACTAATTAAATAATCCATCTTCCCCGCCGGAAAGATGCAGGATGTGTCTCATTTTCACTGCTCCTGTTTTGTTTCCTTATTCTTTTGAATGGCTCCCTGTCTTCCTACTCACACTCTGAGTAACGAATTTCTAATTTTCTTTCCTATCTGCCTTTATCAATTTTTCTCTGACTTGGATGCTATTGAATTAAGCCATGCCAAGTTGAAGAATTGCATCAAGAAGAGTGCTCAATGAAAAAAAAAAACATTTAGTTTTGGGGTTCTATCACAGAAGAGTTCAAAGACTCTTCCCATGTGAAGAATATCTGATGAATATCTTAAAAACTATCATCTCTGTGTAAGTATTTTGCATCCAGTTCTTGCTCTAGTCCTTGCTTTGGCAAATTTGACACAAGTGAGGCATTGTGTGTTTTGCAGCTTCTAGGGAGATGGTTCCAGGTCTTGAGAAAGTCGTGGGCTTTGTCTCATCTTTAGACATCTGAAAATCACCTAGGCATCCCAAAGACTCATTAGAAATACAAATACCTGCAGGGAACCGGAGGTGAGCTTCATCTTACCATGTGTCTTGAACAGGGTGTTCTATGTGTGAAAGAGATTCTAGTCAGAATTCTGCTCAGTACAGTCCATCAAGTTGAGAGAATTGATCATTTTAATCTGGGCTTTATATCCACAGAGGCTGAAGGTGTCTCCATGCTCCAGTGCCTATCAGTCTTCTCAAATATTTCAATCCATGAGTTGAATTCTAGAAGCAAAAACTTTTCTCCAGGTGACCTTTACCAAGAGACTCAATGTTAGGTGGAATCAAACAACTCCTTTTTTATCCATTTTATCGAAAGTGATCTTAAAGATTCAATCCATATGCTTAGGTGAGAGAAATCCTACCATTGGCAGATGGCATGTATTGGCCAGTATTGACAGCAGAAAGAAGCAAAAAAGCATGCCAAAAAATGCTGAATGCAGTAAGCAGACCATCAAGCAAACCGGTGGAAAAATAGTTGCTTTGTATGTAAGATGAATCGGAGAGATACATAAGGAGTTCTTCATGATGTTTTTCATTGACATTTAAACTAGGAAAGAGGTTAAAACTATGATGGAAGGGATTAATTGCTTGATGTTAGAGTATTTCTTTAGAGAGACATAACAAGTGAATACATGTTTAACCAGTTATCGGCTTCCCATCAGCAATGGGTGCACTTTAATTGCCTTTAAAAGCTGTAATGAAATACTTTTTAAAGCAATTTTTTCCCCTTATTTTTGCAAGAGCTTTTTTCTGTTATTTTTGAAAAATAGGAAAAATTTCCAGTGAAGGATCAACGGGCTGCTCTGTCATTTAATATTAGAAAACACTTATGGTATACTTTCTAGAAGAAAAAGTACCTAAAAAAAGGAGTATTCCCATTATGCTTGTAAAACGATCTTCCAACCATAAGAAAATCAAAAATTATACTATTTCAAGGATCTCACACTCCTAGAACACATTCATTTACCACACTCATAATTTATCAAACACAGCTTGTAATTAGACCTCTAAGAGTCAAACAGAGCGTTGTATCCACAGGCACTGTGAGAGCAGCCTGAGGTGGCACAGGTGGCAGGTTGTACGTGAGCTAGATCTTGATCAATGCGGCATTACAGCAGCCAACCGGGGCCTGCACGCAAGGCCCATCCAAAAAATGTGGTGAGCTTTTTCCCAGGGAAACCAAACTCACCACCTCACCTTCCTGGTCTCAGGCCCCAAATGGCCACAAAAGTACTGTGCGGGCAACAGCCCAGGAAAAAAAACTCAACACCTCACCGTCTAGGTCTCAGTTTGCAGAGCTCTGTGGGCACTGTGCAAGCACCCAACGTTGGCACAGCTATCAGCCTTTAATTGGATGGCATCCTGATTAATACAGAAATCGAGCAGGCACCAAGCATCAACGTGCTTAGGGACACCTAGGTATTGTGCATTATACTGCCCAAGGAGAAAAAAACCCACCACCCCAAGGTCTTAGTCTCAGTTTGCAGAGTTCCGTGGGCACTCTCAAAGCAGCCAGAGCTAGCACAGGTGGCAGCTTGTCCCTGAGAGGCATCTTGATATTTGTGGATATCCAGGAGGCAACAGGCCCCTTAGGGCCGAGGGCCTACCTGGTACTGACAAAGGCTTCTTCCCAGAAAAACAAAGCTCACCATCCCACGTTGCTGGTCTCAGTTTGTAGAGCTCCATGGGCACTCTCAAAGCAGCCCGAGTTGGCACAGGTGGCAGCTTGACCCGGGACGGCACCGTGATATTCGGGCAAATCCAGCGGGGAGCCGGCCGCTAAGGGTGGAGGGCCGACCTAGTACAGAGATAGTCTTCTACCCAGCAAAACAAGACACATTACCCGACGTTCCAGGCCACAGTTTGAAGAGCTCCATGGGCACTCTCAAAGCAGCCCGAGTTGGCACAGGTGGCAGCTTGTCCCTGGGCGGCATCTTGTTATTCGGGGAAATCCAGCCTGCAACCGGACCCATAGGGCCGAAGGCCTACCTGGTACTGACAAAGGCTTCTGCCGGGAAAACAAAACTCAGAACCCCACGGTCCCGGTCTCAGTTTGCAGAGCTCCATGGGCACTCTCAAAGCAGCCCGAGTTGGCACAGGTGGCAGAATATCCCTGGGCGGCATCTTGATATTCGTGGAAATCCAGCAGGCAGCCAGCCATGAAGGGCCGAGGGCCTACCTGGTACTGACAAAGGCTTCTGCCGAGGAAAAAAAAAAACTCACCATCCCACGCTCCTGGTTTCTGTTTGTAGAGCACCATGGGTACTCTCAAAGCAGCCCAAGTTGGCACAGGTGGCAGCTTGTTCCTGGGCGGCATCTAGATATGCGTGGAAATCCAGCAGGCAGACTGCCTCTAAGGGCCGAGGTCCTACTTGGTACTGACAAAGGGTTCTTCCCGGGAAAAAAAAAACCCGAAACCCCACATACTTTGGCTCAGTTTGAAGAGATCCGTGGGCACTCTCAAAGCAGCGTGAGTTGGCACAGGTGGCAGCTTGTCCCTGGGCGGCATCTTGATATTCGTGGAAGTCTTGCTGCCAGCCTGCCCCTAAGGGCCGAGGGCCTACCTGGTACTTACAATGGCTTCTGCCCGGGGAAACATAACCCATAACCCCATGTACCCTGTCTCAGTTTTTAGAGCTCCGTGGGCACCCTCAAAGCAGCCCGAGCTGGCACAGGTGGCAGCTTGTCCCTGGGCAGCATCTTGATATTCGTGGAAATTCAGCAGGCAGCCTGCCCCTAAGGAACAAGGGCCTACCTGGTACTGAGAGAGGCTTCTGCCCGAGAAAACAAAACCCACAACCCTAGGTTATGGTCTCAGTTTGCAGAGCTCCGTGGGCACCCTCAAAGCAGCGCGAGTTGGCACAGGTGGCAGCTTGTCCCTGGGCAGCATCTTGATATTCGTGGAAATCCAGCAGGCAGACGGCCCTGAAGTTCCGAGAGCCTGCCTGGTACTGCAAATGCTTCTGCCCAGGGAAACAAAACTCACCAAGGCAAGTTCCTGGTCTAACTTTGCAGAGCTCCATGGGCACTCTCAAAGCAGCCCGAGTTGGCACAGGTGGCAGCTTGTCCCTGGGTGGCATCTTGATATTCGTGGAAATCCAGCAGGCAGACTGCCTCTAAGGGCTGAGGGCCTACTTCGTACTGACAAAGGCTTCTGCCCGGGAAAACAAAACCCATAACCCCACATACTTTCTCTCAGTTTGAAGAGCTCCGTGGGCACTCTCAAAGCAGCCCAAGTTGGCACAAGTGGCAGCTTGTCCCTGGGCAGCATTTTGATATTCGTGGAAATCCTGCAGGCAGCTGGCCCCCAAGGGCCAAGGGCCGACCTGGTACTGACAAAGGCTTCTGCCCGGGAAAACAAAACTCAGAACACCACGTTTCTGGTCTCAGTTTGCAGAGCACCATGGGCGCTCTCAAAGCAGCGCGAGTTGGCACAGGTGGCAGCTTGTCCCTGGGCAGCATCTTGATATTCGTGGAAATCCAGCAGGCTGCCTGCCCTTAAGGACCGAGGGCGTACCTGGCACTTCAAATGCTTCTGCCCGGAGAAACAAAACTCAGCACCCCAGGTTCATGGTCTCAGTTTGCAGAGCTCCATGGGCACTCTCAAAGCAGCCCGAGTTGGCACAGGTGGCAGCTTGTCCCTGGGCAGCATCTTGATATTCGTGGAAATCTTCCTGCCAGCCATCCCCTAAGGAACAAGGGCCTACCTGGCACTGAGAGAGGCTTCTGCCCGGGAAAACAAAACCGACAATCCTACGTTCCTGGTCTCAGTTTGCAGAGCTCCGTGGGCACCCTCAAAGCAGCGCGAGTTGGCACAGGTGGCAGCTTGTCCCTGGGCAGCATCTTGATATTCGTGGAAATCCAGCAGGCAGACGGCCCTGAAGTTCCGAGAGCCTGCCTGGTACTGCAAATGCTTCTGCCCAGGGAAACAAAACTCACCAAGGCAAGTTCCTGGTCTAACTTTGCAGAGCTCCATGGGCACTCTCAAAGCAGCCCGAGTTGGCACAGGTGGCAGCTTGTCCCTGGGTGGCATCTTGATATTCGTGGAAATCCAGCAGGCAGACTGCCTCTAAGGGCTGAGGGCCTACTTCGTACTGACAAAGGCTTCTGCCCGGGAAAACAAAACCCATAACCCCACATACTTTCTCTCAGTTTGAAGAGCTCCGTGGGCACTCTCAAAGCAGCCCAAGTTGGCACAAGTGGCAGCTTGTCCCTGGGCAGCATTTTGATATTCGTGGAAATCCTGCAGGCAGCTGGCCCCCAAGGGCCAAGGGCCGACCTGGTACTGACAAAGGCTTCTGCCCGGGAAAACAAAACTCAGAACACCACGTTTCTGGTCTCAGTTTGCAGAGCACCATGGGCGCTCTCAAAGCAGCGCGAGTTGGCACAGGTGGCAGCTTGTCCCTGGGCAGCATCTTGATATTCGTGGAAATCCAGCAGGCTGCCTGCCCTTAAGGACCGAGGGCGTACCTGGCACTTCAAATGCTTCTGCCCGGAGAAACAAAACTCAGCACCCCAGGTTCATGGTCTCAGTTTGCAGAGCTCCATGGGCACTCTCAAAGCAGCCCGAGTTGGCACAGGTGGCAGCTTGTCCCTGGGCAGCATCTTGATATTCGTGGAAATCTTCCTGCCAGCCATCCCCTAAGGAACAAGGGCCTACCTGGCACTGAGAGAGGCTTCTGCCCGGGAAAACAAAACCGACAATCCTACGTTCCTGGTCTCAGTTTGCAGAGCTCCGTGGGCACCCTCAAAGCAGCGCGAGTTGGCACAGGTGGCAGCTTGTCCCTGGGCAGCATCTTGATATTCGTGGAAATCCAGCAGGCAGACGGCCCTGAAGTTCCGAGAGCCTGCCTGGTACTGCAAATGCTTCTGCCCAGGGAAACAAAACTCACCAAGGCAAGTTCCTGGTCTAACTTTGCAGAGCTCCATGGGCACTCTCAAAGCAGCCCGAGTTGGCACAGGTGGCAGCTTGTCCCTGGGTGGCATCTTGATATTCGTGGAAATCCAGCAGGCAGACTGCCTCTAAGGGCTGAGGGCCTACTTCGTACTGACAAAGGCTTCTGCCCGGGAAAACAAAACCCATAACCCCACATACTTTCTCTCAGTTTGAAGAGCTCCGTGGGCACTCTCAAAGCAGCCCAAGTTGGCACAAGTGGCAGCTTGTCCCTGGGCAGCATTTTGATATTCGTGGAAATCCTGCAGGCAGCTGGCCCCCAAGGGCCAAGGGCCGACCTGGTACTGACAAAGGCTTCTGCCCGGGAAAACAAAACTCAGAACACCACGTTTCTGGTCTCAGTTTGCAGAGCACCATGGGCGCTCTCAAAGCAGCGCGAGTTGGCACAGGTGGCAGCTTGTCCCTGGGCAGCATCTTGATATTCGTGGAAATCCAGCAGGCTGCCTGCCCTTAAGGACCGAGGGCGTACCTGGCACTTCAAATGCTTCTGCCCAGGGAAACAAAACTCAGCACCCCAGGTTCATGGTCTCAGTTTGCAGAGCTCCATGGGCACTCTCAAAGCAGCACGAGTTGGCACAGGTGGCAGCTTGTCCCTGGGCAGCATCTTGATATTCGTGGAAATCCAGCAGGCAGCCTGCCCCTAAGGAACAAGGGCCTACCTGGTACTGACAAAGGCTTCTGCCCAGGGAAACAAAATCCACCACCCCACGTTCCACATCTCAGTTTGCAGAGCACCGTGGGCACTCTCAAAGCAGCCCGAGTTGGCACAGGTGGCAGCTTGTCCCTGGGCGGCATCTTGATATTCGTGGATATCCTGCAGGCAGCCGGCCCCCAAGGGCCAAGGGCCGACCTGGTACTGACAAAGGCTTCTGCCCGGGAAAACAAAACCCAGCACCCCACGTTTCTGGTCTCAGTTTGCAGAGCTCCGTGGGCACTCTCAAAGCAGCCCGAGTTGGCACAGGTGGCAGCTTGTCCCTGGGCGGCATCTTGATATTCGCGGAAATCCAGCGAGCAGCCGCCCCAAAGGGCCAAGGCCTGACCTGGTACTGACAAAGGCTTCTGCCCGGGGAAACAAAACCCACCACCCCACGTTCCTGGTCTCAGTTTGCAGAGCTCCATGGGCACTCTCAAACCAGCCCGAGTTGGCACAGGTGGCAGCTTGTCCCTGGGCGGCATCTTGATATTCGTGGAAATCCAGCAGGCAGACTGCCCCTGTGGAACAAGGGCCGACCTGACACTGACAAATGCTTCTGACCGGGAAAACAATACTCAGAACACCACTTTCCTGGTCCCAGTTTGCAGAGCTCCATGGGCACTCTCAAAGCAGCCCGAGTTGGCACAGGTGGCAGCTTGTCCCTGGGCAGCATCTTGATATTCGTGGAAATCCAGCAGGCAGACTGCCCATAAGGAACAAGGACCCTCCTGGTACTGACAAAGGCTTCTGCCCTGGAAAACAAAACCCAGCACCCCAGGTTCATGGTCTCAGTTTGCAGAGCACCATGGGCACTCTCAAAGCAGCCCGAGTTGGCACAGGTGGCAGCTCCTCCGTGGGCAGCATCCTGATATTCGTGGAAATTCAGCAGGCTGACGGCCCTGAAAGACCGTGGGCCTACCTAGTACTGACAAATACTTCTGCCCGGGAAAACAAAACTCAGCACGCCACGGTCCTGGTCACAGTTTGCAGAGCTCCGTGGGCACTCTCAAAGCAGCGTGAGTTGGCAAAGGTGGCAGCTTGTCCCTGGGCGGAAACTTGATTTTCGTGGAAATCCTGGTGCCAGCCTCCCCCAAAGGGCCGAGGGCCTACCTGGTCCTGCAAATGTTTCTGCCCGGGAAAACAACACCGACAAACCCACGTTCCTGGTCTCAGTTTGAAGAACTCCGTGGGCACTCTCAAAGCAGCCCGAGTTGGCACAGGTGGCAGAATATCCCTGGGCAGCATTTTGATATTCGGGGAAATCTTGCTTCCAGGCTGTCCCTAAGGAACAAGGGCCTACTTGGTACTGACAAAGGCTTCTGCCCTGGAAAACAAAACCCAGCACCCCACGTTTCTGGTCTCAGTTTGCAGAGCACCATGGGCACTCTCAAAGCAGCGTGAGTTGGCACAGGTGGCAGCTTGTCCCTGGGCAGCATCTTGATATTCGTGGAAATACAGCAGGCTGCCTGCCCTTAAGGACCGAGGGCCTACCTGGCACTGCAAATGCTTCTGCCCGGAGAAACAAAACTCAGCACCCCAGGTTCATGGTCTCAGTTTGCAGAGCTCCGTGGGCACTCTCAAAGCAGCCCAAGTTGGCCCAAGTGGCAGCTGGTCCCTGGGCAGCATCTTGATATTCGTGGAAATCCAGCCGGCAGCCTGCCCCTGAGGAACAAGGACTCTCCTGGTACTGACAAAGGCTTCTGCCCGGGGAAAGAAAACCCACCAGCCCATGTTCCAAATCTCAGTTTGCAGAGCTCCATGGGCACTCTCAAAGCAGCCCAAGTTGGCACAGGTGGCAGCTTGTCCCTGGGCGGCATCTTGATATTTGTGGAAATCCTGCAGGCAGCCGGCCCCCAAGGGCCAAGGGCCGACCTGGTACTGACAAAGGCTTCTGCCAGGGGAAACAAAACCCACCACCCCACGTTCCTGGTCACAGTTTGCAGAGCTCCGTGGGCACTCTCAAAGCAGCGTGAGTTGGCAAAGGTGGCAGCTTGTCCCTGGGCGGAAACTTGATTTTCGTGGAAATCCTGGTGCCAGCCTCCCCCAAAGGGCCGAGGGCCCACCTGGTCCTGCAAATGTTTCTGCCCGGGAAAACAACACCGACAAACCCACGTTCCTGGTCTCAGTTTGAAGAACTCCGTGGGCACTCTCAAAGCAGCCCGAGTTGGCACAGGTGGCAGAATATCCCTGGGCAGCATTTTGATATTCGGGGAAATCTTGCTTCCAGGCTGTCCCTAAGGAACAAGGGCCTACTTGGTACTGACAAAGGCTTCTGCCCTGGAAAACAAAACCCAGCACCCCACGTTTCTGGTCTCAGTTTGCAGAGCACCATGGGCACTCTCAAAGCAGCGTGAGTTGGCACAGGTGGCAGCTTGTCCCTGGGCAGCATCTTGATATTCGTGGAAATACAGCAGGCTGCCTGCCCTTAAGGACCGAGGGCCTACCTGGCACTGCAAATGCTTCTGCCCGGAGAAACAAAACTCAGCACCCCAGGTTCATGGTCTCAGTTTGCAGAGCTCCGTGGGCACTCTCAAAGCAGCCCAAGTTGGCCCAAGTGGCAGCTGGTCCCTGGGCAGCATCTTGATATTCGTGGAAATCCAGCCGGCAGCCTGCCCCTGAGGAACAAGGACTCTCCTGGTACTGACAAAGGCTTCTGCCCGGGGAAAGAAAACCCACCAGCCCATGTTCCAAATCTCAGTTTGCAGAGCTCCATGGGCACTCTCAAAGCAGCCCAAGTTGGCACAGGTGGCAGCTTGTCCCTGGGCGGCATCTTGATATTTGTGGAAATCCTGCAGGCAGCCGGCCCCCAAGGGCCAAGGGCCGACCTGGTACTGACAAAGGCTTCTGCCAGGGGAAACAAAACCAGGCACCCCACGTTTCTGGTCTCAGTTTGCAGAGCACCATGGGCACCATCAAAGCAGCCCGAGTTGGCACAGGTGGCAGCTTGTCCCTGGGCAGCATCTTGATATTCGTGGAAATCCAGCAGGCAGTCGGCCCTGAAATTCCGAGGGCCTACCTGGTACTGACAAAGGCTTCTGCCCGGGGAAACAAAACTCACCAACGCACGTTCCTGGTCTCACTTTGCAGAGCTCCATGGGCACTCTCAAAGCAGCCCGAGTTGGCACAGGTGGCAGCTTGTCCCTGGGCAGCATCTTGATATTCGTGGAAATTGAGCCGCCACCCTTCCCCTGATGAACAAGGGCCCTCCTGGTACTGACAAAGGCTTCTGCCCAGGGAAACAAAACCCACCACCCCACGTTCCACATCTCAGTTTGCAGAGCTCCATGGGCACTCTCAAAGCAGACCGAGTTAGCACAGGTGGCAGCTTGTCCCTGGGCGGCATCTTGGTATTGGCGGAAATCCAGCAGACAGACGGCCCCTAAGGGCCGTGGGCCTACCTGGAACAGACAAAGGCTTCTGCCCAGGTAAACAAAATTCGCCAACACACGTTCATGGTCTCAGTTTGCAGAGCTCCATGGGTACTCTAAAATCAGCGTGAGTTGCCACAGGTGGCAGCTTGTCCCTGGGCGGCATCTTGATATTCGTCGAAATCCGGCAGGCCGACGGCCCCTAAGGACTGAGAGCCTACCTGGTACTGACAAAGGCTTCTGCCCAGGAAAAAAAAACCCACCACCCCACGTTCCGGGTCTCAGTTTGCAGAGCTCCATGGGCACTCTCAAGGCAGCGCGAGTTGATACAAGTGGCAGCTTGTCCCTGGGCAGCATCTTCAGATTCGCAAAAACCCAGCAGGCAGCTGGCCCCGAAGGGCGAAGGCCTACCTGGTAATGAAAAGGCTTCTGCCCGGGGAAAGAAAACCCACCACGCGACGTTCCTGGTCTCAGTTTGCAGAGCTCCATGGGCACTCTCAAAGCAGCCTGAGTTGGCACAGGTGGCAGCTTGTCCCTGGGCGGCATCTTGATATTGGCGGAAATCCAGCAGGCAGACGGCCCCTAAGGACTGAGGGCCTACCTGATACTGACACAGCTTCTGCCCCGGAATACAAAACTCACCAGCCCACGTTCCTGGTCTCAGTTGGCAGAGCTCTTTAGGCACTCTGCAAGCAGCCTGACTTGGCACTGGTGGCAGCCTGTCCCTTGGTGGCAACTTGAAATTCGTGGAAATCTAGCAACCAGCTAGCCGCAGTGGGCTGGTGTTGTGCGGCTTGCTTCTTCACCTCCTGCAAGCTGCCGGCTCTCCGTCTAGCGAAAGCGAAAGAGCCGCTACTTCGCGCACTGCTGCTTGTGCCGGTGGCGGTGCGCTCCGGAGCGCTGCTTCGGGCGAAAGACGCCGGCCAGCGGCACTTCGCTCCGGATAGCCCCGTACCTCCGTCTTCTGCCTCTCTCGTCGTCTGCATCCTAGCCAAAAGCTTCTCCATGACTTCTCGCCGAGAGAGAAAGTGTGCCAGCACTGCATACATCTACCGATCTTGCTTGACGAGTTCACCCAGTTCTTTGCATCTCGCAGCGCAAAGAGACCCGCAAGAGTTTCCACGGAGCGTTGCAGGAGCACTAGCAAGATGCATTGCAAAGTTGTCCAAAAACTTCTTCCATTCGCATGCTAACGTGATTTTCAAAGGCATGCGAGTGGCAATCCACCATCCCGCAGCAGTAAGAGAGCTGCGCCCACAATGCTGCTGTTGTGCGGCTTGCTTCTTCACCTCCTGCAAGCTGCCGGCTCTCCGTCTAGCGAAAGCGAAAGAGCCGCTACTTCGCGCACTGCTGCTTGTGCCGGTGGCGGTGCGCTCCGGAGCGCTGCTTCGGGCGAAAGACGCCGGCCAGCGGCACTTCTATCCGGACAGCCACGTACCTCCGTCTTCTGCCTCTCTCGTCGTCTGCATCCTAGCCAAAAGCTTCTCCATGACTTCTCGCCGAGAGAGAAAGTGTGCCAGCACTGCAAAGATCTTCCGATCTTGCTTGACGAGTTCACCCAGTTCTTTGCATGTCGCAGCTCAAAGAGACCCGCAAGAGTTTCCACGGAGCGTTGCAGGAGCACTAGCAAGATG
Organism: Motacilla alba alba; assembly: GCF_015832195.1. NCBI lineage: Eukaryota > Metazoa > Chordata > Aves > Passeriformes > Motacillidae > Motacilla > Motacilla alba. The sequence goes on along the minus strand of NW_024037213.1, from coordinate 78,562 downwards.
CATTGCAAAGTTGTCCAAAAACTTCTTCCATTCGCATGCTAACGTGATTTTCATAGCCATACGAATGGCAATCCACCATCCCGCAGCAGTAAGAGAGCTGCGCCCACAATGCTGCTGTTGTGCGGCTTGCTTCTTCACCTCCTGCAAGCTGCCGGCTCTCCGTCTAGCGAAAGCGAAAGAGCCGCTACTTCGCGCACTGCTGCTTGTGCCGGTGGCGGTGAGCTCCGGAGCGCTGCTTCGGGCGAAAGACGCCGGCCAGCGGCACTTCGCTCCGGATAGCCCCGTACCTCCGTCTTCTGCCTCTCTCGTCGTCTGCATCCTAGCCAAAAGCTTCTCCATGACTTCTCGCCGAGAGAGAAAGTGTGCCAGCACTGCAAACATCTTCCGATCTTGCTTGACGAGTTCACCCAGTTCTTTGCATCTCGCAGCTCAAAGAGACCCACAAGAGTTTCCACGGAGCGTTGCAAGAGCACTAGCAAGATGCATTGCAAAGTTGTCCAAAAACTTCTTCCATTCGCATGCTAACGTGATTTTCAAAGGCATGCGAGTGGCAATCCACCATCCCGCAGCAGTAAGAGAGCTGCGCCCACAATGCTGCTGTTGTGCGGCTTGCTTCTTCACCTCCTGCAAGCTGCCGGCTCTCCGTCTAGCGAAAGCGAAAGAGCCGCTACTTCGCGCACTGCTGCTTGTGCCGGTGGCGGTGCGCTCCGGAGCGCTGCTTCGGGCGAAAGACGCCGGCCAGCGGCACTTCGCTCCGGACAGCCCCGTACCTCCGTCTTCTGCCTCTCTCGTCGTCTGCATCCTAGCCAAAAGCTTCTCCATGACTTCTCGCCGAGAGAGAAAGTGTGCCAGCACTGCAAACATCTTCCGATCTTGCTTGACGAGTTCACCCAGTTCTTTGCATGTCGCAGCTCAAAGAGACCCGCAAGAGTTTCCACGGAGCGTTGCAGGAGCACTAGCAAGATGCATTGCAAAGTTGTCCAAAAACTTCTTCCATTCGCATGCTAACGTGATTTTCATAGGCATACGAATGGCAATCCACCATCCCGCAGCAGTAAGAGAGCTGCGCACACAATGCTGCTGTTGTGCGGCTTGCTTCTTCACCTCCTGCAAGCTGCCGGCTCTCCGTCTAGCGAAAGCGAAAGAGCCGCTACTTCGCGCACTGCTGCTTGTGCCGGTGGCGGTGAGCTCCGGAGCGCTGCTTCGGGCGAAAGACGCCGGCCAGCGGCACTTCGCTCCGGATAGCCCCGTACCTCCGTCTTCTGCCTCTCTCGTCGTCTGCATCCTAGCCAAAAGCTTCTCCATGACTTTTCGCCGACAGAAATTGGGTGCCAGCACAGCAAACGTCTCCCAGTCTTGGCCCTGATTTTTGTCGTGGCTGCGCATTGTTGAAGCATTTATCTTTTTAATAAAGCGGCGAATTTATTTCGAGATGGCTATGATCTCTTCATACTTATCCTTGTGCGGTCAAGACACAGCAACAATACATTCTTGAGAAAGGAAAACATCTCGAGAGATATTCCAGTCCATCGGTGTGGCGCAGCTGCTGAAAAAGGGCAAAGCTGAAGAACCTTGCTCATCTTAATTTCTGTGCATCTCGCAGCATGCGAAGCATGAGGCAGCCGAGCACCGCGCTTTTGTGCGCTCTTAATGGAATTGCAAAAAATCCCACAGCTTTTCATTCACAAGCACAGTCAGCTGCATTCGCTTTTGCTTCTTGAAAAACTCACCGCTCTCCTTATATCGGTGTAGATCTTGATCTCTGGTTCCTGGGACTTTACCCAAGTGTTTGCTGTTTTGTACTTTCTTCTTTGGCAGTCAGGAACTTGTATATATAATCTGGTACATGTTTCTTGGAAAACATTTCCTGTCTAAAAATGATACATAGCTGCAATTTACCCGACTGTATATAACTACTCTTTTACTGTATAAAAAAGTGTATTAGAATGATACACCACCTGAATTTCAATGATTGAAAAAAGCGTCTTACTTCTTTTTCCTATTCTCTGTATTTCCTTCTCTTTGTTATGTTTCTTTGGCTATTATGTGCGTGCCCAATGGTTTTTCTGTTCCTGTTGTGGGACAGCAAATGTTCAGGCTCTTCTAATTTTGTCACTAATTAAATAATCCATCTTCCCCGCCGGAAAGATGCAGGATGTGTCTCATTTTCACTGCTCCTGTTTTGTTTCCTTATTCTTTTGAATGGCTCCCTGTCTTCCTACTCACACTCTGAGTAACGAATTTCTAATTTTCTTTCCTATCTGCCTTTATCAATTTTTCTCTGACTTGGATGCTATTGAATTAAGCCATGCCAAGTTGAAGAATTGCATCAAGAAGAGTGCTCAATGAAAAAAAAAAACATTTAGTTTTGGGGTTCTATCACAGAAGAGTTCAAAGACTCTTCCCATGTGAAGAATATCTGATGAATATCTTAAAAACTATCATCTCTGTGTAAGTATTTTGCATCCAGTTCTTGCTCTAGTCCTTGCTTTGGCAAATTTGACACAAGTGAGGCATTGTGTGTTTTGCAGCTTCTAGGGAGATGGTTCCAGGTCTTGAGAAAGTCGTGGGCTTTGTCTCATCTTTAGACATCTGAAAATCACCTAGGCATCCCAAAGACTCATTAGAAATACAAATACCTGCAGGGAACCGGAGGTGAGCTTCATCTTACCATGTGTCTTGAACAGGGTGTTCTATGTGTGAAAGAGATTCTAGTCAGAATTCTGCTCAGTACAGTCCATCAAGTTGAGAGAATTGATCATTTTAATCTGGGCTTTATATCCACAGAGGCTGAAGGTGTCTCCATGCTCCAGTGCCTATCAGTCTTCTCAAATATTTCAATCCATGAGTTGAATTCTAGAAGCAAAAACTTTTCTCCAGGTGACCTTTACCAAGAGACTCAATGTTAGGTGGAATCAAACAACTCCTTTTTTATCCATTTTATCGAAAGTGATCTTAAAGATTCAATCCATATGCTTAGGTGAGAGAAATCCTACCATTGGCAGATGGCATGTATTGGCCAGTATTGACAGCAGAAAGAAGCAAAAAAGCATGCCAAAAAATGCTGAATGCAGTAAGCAGACCATCAAGCAAACCGGTGGAAAAATAGTTGCTTTGTATGTAAGATGAATCGGAGAGATACATAAGGAGTTCTTCATGATGTTTTTCATTGACATTTAAACTAGGAAAGAGGTTAAAACTATGATGGAAGGGATTAATTGCTTGATGTTAGAGTATTTCTTTAGAGAGACATAACAAGTGAATACATGTTTAACCAGTTATCGGCTTCCCATCAGCAATGGGTGCACTTTAATTGCCTTTAAAAGCTGTAATGAAATACTTTTTAAAGCAATTTTTTCCCCTTATTTTTGCAAGAGCTTTTTTCTGTTATTTTTGAAAAATAGGAAAAATTTCCAGTGAAGGATCAACGGGCTGCTCTGTCATTTAATATTAGAAAACACTTATGGTATACTTTCTAGAAGAAAAAGTACCTAAAAAAAGGAGTATTCCCATTATGCTGGTAAAACGATCTTCCAACCATAAGAAAATCAAAAATTATACTATTTCAAGGATCTCACACTCCTAGAACACATTCATTTACCACACTCATAATTTATCAAACACAGCTTGTAATTAGACCTCTAAGAGTCAAACAGAGCGTTGTATCCACAGGCACTGTGAGAGCAGCCTGAGGTGGCACAGGTGGCAGGTTGTACGTGAGCTAGATCTTGATCAATGCGGCATTACAGCAGCCAACCGGGGCCTGCACGCAAGGCCCATCCAAAAAATGTGGTGAGCTTTTTCCCAGGGAAACCAAACTCACCACCTCACCTTCCTGGTCTCAGGCCCCAAATGGCCACAAAAGTACTGTGCGGGCAACAGCCCAGGAAAAAAAACTCAACACCTCACCGTCTAGGTCTCAGTTTGCAGAGCTCTGTGGGCACTGTGCAAGCACCCAACGTTGGCACAGCTATCAGCCTTTAATTGGATGGCATCCTGATTAATACAGAAATCGAGCAGGCACCAAGCATCAACGTGCTTAGGGACACCTAGGTATTGTGCATTATACTGCCCAAGGAGAAAAAAACCCACCACCCCAAGGTCTTAGTCTCAGTTTGCAGAGTTCCGTGGGCACTCTCAAAGCAGCCAGAGCTAGCACAGGTGGCAGCTTGTCCCTGAGAGGCATCTTGATATTTGTGGATATCCAGGAGGCAACAGGCCCCTTAGGGCCGAGGGCCTACCTGGTACTGACAAAGGCTTCTTCCCAGAAAAACAAAGCTCACCATCCCACGTTGCTGGTCTCAGTTTGTAGAGCTCCATGGGCACTCTCAAAGCAGCCCGAGTTGGCACAGGTGGCAGCTTGACCCGGGACGGCACCGTGATATTCGGGCAAATCCAGCGGGGAGCCGGCCGCTAAGGGTGGAGGGCCGACCTAGTACAGAGATAGTCTTCTACCCAGCAAAACAAGACACATTACCCGACGTTCCAGGCCACAGTTTGAAGAGCTCCATGGGCACTCTCAAAGCAGCCCAAGTTGGCACAGGTGGCAGCTTGTCCCTGGGCGGCATCTTGTTATTCGGGGAAATCCAGCCTGCAACCGGACCCATAGGGCCGAAGGCCTACCTGGTACTGACAAAGGCTTCTGCCGGGAAAACAAAACTCAGAACCCCACGGTCCCGGTCTCAGTTTGCAGAGCTCCATGGGCACTCTCAAAGCAGCCCGAGTTGGCACAGGTGGCAGAATATCCCTGGGCGGCATCTTGATATTCGTGGAAATCCAGCAGGCAGCCAGCCATGAAGGGCCGAGGGCCTACCTGGTACTGACAAAGGCTTCTGCCGAGGAAAAAAAAAAACTCACCATCCCACGCTCCTGGTTTCTGTTTGTAGAGCACCATGGGTACTCTCAAAGCAGCCCAAGTTGGCACAGGTGGCAGCTTGTTCCTGGGCGGCATCTAGATATGCGTGGAAATCCAGCAGGCAGACTGCCTCTAAGGGCCGAGGTCCTACTTGGTACTGACAAAGGGTTCTTCCCGGGAAAAAAAAACCCGAAACCCCACATACTTTGGCTCAGTTTGAAGAGATCCGTGGGCACTCTCAAAGCAGCGTGAGTTGGCACAGGTGGCAGCTTGTCCCTGGGCGGCATCTTGATATTCGTGGAAGTCTTGCTGCCAGCCTGCCCCTAAGGGCCGAGGGCCTACCTGGTACTTACAATGGCTTCTGCCCGGGGAAACATAACCCATAACCCCATGTACCCTGTCTCAGTTTTTAGAGCTCCGTGGGCACCCTCAAAGCAGCCCGAGCTGGCACAGGTGGCAGCTTGTCCCTGGGCAGCATCTTGATATTCGTGGAAATTCAGCAGGCAGCCTGCCCCTAAGGAACAAGGGCCTACCTGGTACTGAGAGAGGCTTCTGCCCGAGAAAACAAAACCCACAACCCTAGGTTATGGTCTCAGTTTGCAGAGCTCCGTGGGCACCCTCAAAGCAGCGCGAGTTGGCACAGGTGGCAGCTTGTCCCTGGGCAGCATCTTGATATTCGTGGAAATCCAGCAGGCAGACGGCCCTGAAGTTCCGAGAGCCTGCCTGGTACTGCAAATGCTTCTGCCCAGGGAAACAAAACTCACCAAGGCAAGTTCCTGGTCTAACTTTGCAGAGCTCCATGGGCACTCTCAAAGCAGCCCGAGTTGGCACAGGTGGCAGCTTGTCCCTGGGTGGCATCTTGATATTCGTGGAAATCCAGCAGGCAGACTGCCTCTAAGGGCTGAGGGCCTACTTCGTACTGACAAAGGCTTCTGCCCGGGAAAACAAAACCCATAACCCCACATACTTTCTCTCAGTTTGAAGAGCTCCGTGGGCACTCTCAAAGCAGCCCAAGTTGGCACAAGTGGCAGCTTGTCCCTGGGCAGCATTTTGATATTCGTGGAAATCCTGCAGGCAGCTGGCCCCCAAGGGCCAAGGGCCGACCTGGTACTGACAAAGGCTTCTGCCCGGGAAAACAAAACTCAGAACACCACGTTTCTGGTCTCAGTTTGCAGAGCACCATGGGCGCTCTCAAAGCAGCGCGAGTTGGCACAGGTGGCAGCTTGTCCCTGGGCAGCATCTTGATATTCGTGGAAATCCAGCAGGCTGCCTGCCCTTAAGGACCGAGGGCGTACCTGGCACTTCAAATGCTTCTGCCCGGAGAAACAAAACTCAGCACCCCAGGTTCATGGTCTCAGTTTGCAGAGCTCCATGGGCACTCTCAAAGCAGCCCGAGTTGGCACAGGTGGCAGCTTGTCCCTGGGCAGCATCTTGATATTCGTGGAAATCTTCCTGCCAGCCATCCCCTAAGGAACAAGGGCCTACCTGGCACTGAGAGAGGCTTCTGCCCGGGAAAACAAAACCGACAATCCTACGTTCCTGGTCTCAGTTTGCAGAGCTCCGTGGGCACCCTCAAAGCAGCGCGAGTTGGCACAGGTGGCAGCTTGTCCCTGGGCAGCATCTTGATATTCGTGGAAATCCAGCAGGCAGACGGCCCTGAAGTTCCGAGAGCCTGCCTGGTACTGCAAATGCTTCTGCCCAGGGAAACAAAACTCACCAAGGCAAGTTCCTGGTCTAACTTTGCAGAGCTCCATGGGCACTCTCAAAGCAGCCCGAGTTGGCACAGGTGGCAGCTTGTCCCTGGGTGGCATCTTGATATTCGTGGAAATCCAGCAGGCAGACTGCCTCTAAGGGCTGAGGGCCTACTTCGTACTGACAAAGGCTTCTGCCCGGGAAAACAAAACCCATAACCCCACATACTTTCTCTCAGTTTGAAGAGCTCCGTGGGCACTCTCAAAGCAGCCCAAGTTGGCACAAGTGGCAGCTTGTCCCTGGGCAGCATTTTGATATTCGTGGAAATCCTGCAGGCAGCTGGCCCCCAAGGGCCAAGGGCCGACCTGGTACTGACAAAGGCTTCTGCCCGGGAAAACAAAACTCAGAACACCACGTTTCTGGTCTCAGTTTGCAGAGCACCATGGGCGCTCTCAAAGCAGCGCGAGTTGGCACAGGTGGCAGCTTGTCCCTGGGCAGCATCTTGATATTCGTGGAAATCCAGCAGGCTGCCTGCCCTTAAGGACCGAGGGCGTACCTGGCACTTCAAATGCTTCTGCCCGGAGAAACAAAACTCAGCACCCCAGGTTCATGGTCTCAGTTTGCAGAGCTCCATGGGCACTCTCAAAGCAGCCCGAGTTGGCACAGGTGGCAGCTTGTCCCTGGGCAGCATCTTGATATTCGTGGAAATCTTCCTGCCAGCCATCCCCTAAGGAACAAGGGCCTACCTGGCACTGAGAGAGGCTTCTGCCCGGGAAAACAAAACCGACAATCCTACGTTCCTGGTCTCAGTTTGCAGAGCTCCGTGGGCACCCTCAAAGCAGCGCGAGTTGGCACAAGTGGCAGCTTGTCCCTGGGCAGCATCTTGATATTCGTGGAAATCCAGCAGGCAGACGGCCCTGAAGTTCCGAGAGCCTGCCTGGTACTGCAAATGCTTCTGCCCAGGGAAACAAAACTCACCAAGGCAAGTTCCTGGTCTAACTTTGCAGAGCTCCATGGGCACTCTCAAAGCAGCCCGAGTTGGCACAGGTGGCAGCTTGTCCCTGGGTGGCATCTTGATATTCGTGGAAATCCAGCAGGCAGACTGCCTCTAAGGGCTGAGGGCCTACTTCGTACTGACAAAGGCTTCTGCCTGGGAAAACAAAACCCATAACCCCACATACTTTCTCTCAGTTTGAAGAGCTCCGTGGGCACTCTCAAAGCAGCCCAAGTTGGCACAAGTGGCAGCTTGTCCCTGGGCAGCATTTTGATATTCGTGGAAATCCTGCAGGCAGCTGGCCCCCAAGGGCCAAGGGCCGACCTGGTACTGACAAAGGCTTCTGCCCGGGAAAACAAAACTCAGAACACCACGTTTCTGGTCTCAGTTTGCAGAGCACCATGGGCGCTCTCAAAGCAGCGCGAGTTGGCACAGGTGGCAGCTTGTCCCTGGGCAGCATCTTGATATTCGTGGAAATCCAGCAGGCTGCCTGCCCTTAAGGACCGAGGGCGTACCTGGCACTTCAAATGCTTCTGCCCGGAGAAACAAAACTCAGCACCCCAGGTTCATGGTCTCAGTTTGCAGAGCTCCATGGGCACTCTCAAAGCAGCCCGAGTTGGCACAGGTGGCAGCTTGTCCCTGGGCAGCATCTTGATATTCGTGGAAATCTTCCTGCCAGCCATCCCCTAAGGAACAAGGGCCTACCTGGCACTGAGAGAGGCTTCTGCCCGGGAAAACAAAACCGACAATCCTACGTTCCTGGTCTCAGTTTGCAGAGCTCCGTGGGCACCCTCAAAGCAGCGCGAGTTGGCACAAGTGGCAGCTTGTCCCTGGGCAGCATCTTGATATTCGTGGAAATTGAGCCGCCACCCTGCCCCTGATGAACAAGGACCCTCCTGGTACTGACAAAGGCTTCTGCCCAGGGAAACAAAACCCACCACCCCACGTTCCACATCTCAGTTTGCAGAGCTCCATGGGCACTCTCAAAGCAGACCGAGTTAGCACAGGTGGCAGCTTGTCCCTGGGCGGCATCTTGGTATTGGCGGAAATCCAGCAGGCAGACGGCCCCTAAGGGCCGTGGGCCTACCTGGAACAGACAAAGGCTTCTGCCCAGGTAAACAAAATTCGCCAACACACGTTCATGGTCTCAGTTTGCAGAGCTCCATGGGTACTCTAAAATCAGCGTGAGTTGCCACAGGTGGTAGCTTGTCCCTGGGCGGCATCTTGATATTCGTCGAAATCCGGCAGGCCGACGGCCCCTAAGGACTGAGAGCCTACCTGGTACTGACAAAGGCTTCTGCCCGGGAAAACAAAACCGACAATCCTACGTTCCTGGTCTCAGTTTGCAGAGCTCCGTGGGCACCCTCAAAGCAGCGCGAGTTGGCACAAGTGGCAGCTTGTCCCTGGGCAGCATCTTGATATTCGTGGAAATTGAGCCGCCACCCTGCCCCTGATGAACAAGGACCCTCCTGGTACTGACAAAGGCTTCTGCCCAGGGAAACAAAACCCACCACCCCACGTTCCGGGTCTCAGTTTGCAGAGCTCTGTGGGCACTCTTAAAGCAGCCCGAGTTGGCACAGGTGGCAGCTTGCCCCTGGGCGGCATCTTGATATTGGCGGAAATCCAGCCGGCAGCCGGCCCATAAGTGCCAAGGGCCTACCTGGTACTGAGAAATGCTTCTGCCCAGGGAAACAAAACAGACCAACCCACGTTAATGGTCTCAGTTTGCAGAGCTCCATGGGCACTCTCAAGGCAGCGCGAGTTGGCACAGGTGGCAGCTTGTCCCTGGGCAGCATCTTCAGATTCGCAAAAACCCAGCAGGCAGCTGGCCCCGAAGGGCGAAGGCCTACCTGGTACTGACAAAGGCTTCTGCCCAGGTAAACTAAGCTCACCACACCACGTGCCTGGTCTCAGATTGCAGAACTCCATGGGCACACTCAAAGCAGCCCGAATTGGCACAGGTGGCAGTTTGTCCCTGGGTGGCATCTTGATATTCGCGGAAATCCAGCGAGCAGCCGCCCCAAAGGGCCAAGGGCCTATCTGGTACTGACAAAGGCTTCTGCCCGGGGAAAGAAAACCCACCACGCCACGTTCCTGGTCTCAGTTTGCAGAGCTCCATGGGCACTCTCAAAGCAGCCCGAGTTGGCACAGGTGGCAGAATATCCCTGGGCGGCATCTTGATATTCGTGGAAATCCAGCAGGCAGCCAGCCATGAAGGGCCGAGGGCCTACCTGGTACTGACAAAGGCTTCTGCCGAGGAAAAAAAAAAACTCACCATCCCACGCTCCTGGTTTCTGTTTGTAGAGCACCATGGGTACTCTCAAAGCAGCCCAAGTTGGCACAGGTGGCAGCTTGTTCCTGGGCGGCATCTAGATATGCGTGGAAATCCAGCAGGCAGACTGCCTCTAAGGGCCGAGGTCCTACTTGGTACTGACAAAGGGTTCTTCCCGGGAAAAAAAACCCGAAACCCCACATACTTTGGCTCAGTTTGAAGAGATCCGTGGGCACTCTCAAAGCAGCGTGAGTTGGCACAGGTGGCAGCTTGTCCCTGGGCGGCATCTTGATATTCGTGGAAGTCTTGCTGCCAGCCTGCCCCTAAGGGCTGAGGGCCTACCTGGTACTTACAATGGCTTCTGCCCGGGGAAACATAACCCATAACCCCATGTACCCTGTCTCAGTTTTTAGAGCTCCGTGGGCACCCTCAAAGCAGCCCGAGCTGGCACAGGTGGCAGCTTGTCCCTGGGCGGCATCTTGATATTCGTGGAAATTCAGCAGGCAGCCTGCCCCTAAGGAACAAGGGCCTACCTGGTACTGAGAGAGGCTTCTGCCCGAGAAAACAAAACCCACAACCCTAGGTTATGGTCTCAGTTTGCAGAGCTCTGTGGGCACCCTCAAAGCAGCGCGAGTTGGCACAGGTGGCAGCTTGTCCCTGGGCAGCATCTTGATATTCGTGGAAATCCAGCAGGCAGACGGCCCTGAAGTTCCGAGAGCCTGCCTGGTACTGCAAATGCTTCTGCCCAGGGAAACAAAACTCACCAAGGCAAGTTCCTGGTCTAACTTTGCAGAGCTCCATGGGCACTCTCAAAGCAGCCCGAGTTGGCACAGGTGGCAGCTTGTCCCTGGGCAGCATCTTGATATTCGTGGAAATCCTGCAGGCAGCCTGCCCCTAAGGAACAAGGGCCTACCTGGTACTGACAAAGGCTTCTGCCCAGGGAAACAAAATCCACCACCCCACGTTCCACATCTCAGTTTGCAGAGCACCGTGGGCACTCTCAAAGCAGCCCGAGTTGGCACAGGTGGCAGCTTGTCCCTGGGCGGCATCTTGATATTCGTGGAAATCCTGCAGGCAGCCGGCCCCCAAGGGCCAAGGGCCGACCTGGTACTGACAAAGGCTTCTGCCCGGGAAAACAAAACCCAGCACCCCACGTTTCTGGTCTCAGTTTGCAGAGCTCCGTGGGCACTCTCAAAGCAGCCCAAGTTGGCACAGGTGGCAGCTTGTCCCTGGGCGGCATTTTGTTATTTGTGGAAATCCTGCAGGCAGCCGGCCCCCAAGGGCCAAGGCCTGACCTGGTACTGACAAAGGCTTCTGCCCGGGGAAACAAAACCCACCACCCCACGTTCCAGGTCTCAGTTTTCAGAGCTCCATGGGCACTCTCAAAGCAGCCCAAGTTGGCACAGGTGGCAGCTTGTCCCTGGGCGGCATCTTGATATTCGTCGAAATCCGGCAGGCCGACGGCCCCTAAGGACTGAGAGCCTACCTGGTACTGACAAAGGCTTCTGCCCAGGAAAAAAAAACCCACCACCCCACGTTCCGGGTCTCAGTTTGCAGAGCTCTGTGGGCACTCTTAAAGCAGCCCGAGTTGGCACAGGTGGCAGCTTGCCCCTGGGCGGCATCTTGATATTGGCGGAAATCCAGCCGGCAGACGGCCCCTAAGGACTGAGGGCCTACCTGATACTGACACAGCTTCTGCCCCGGAATACAAAACTCACCAGCCCACGTTCCTGGTCTCAGTTGGCAGAGCTCTTTAGGCACTCTGCAAGCAGCCTGACTTGGCACTGGTGGCAGCCTGTCCCTTGGTGGCAACTTGAAATTCGTGGAAATCTAGCAACCAGCTAGCCGCAGTGGGCTGGTGTTGTGCGGCTTGCTTCTTCACCTCCTGCAAGCTGCCGGCTCTCCGTCTAGCGAAAGCGAAAGAGCCGCTACTTCGCGCACTGCTGCTTGTGCCGGTGGCGGTGCGCTCCGGAGCGCTGCTTCGGGCGAAAGACGCCGGCCAGCGGCACTTCGCTCCGGACAGCTCCGTACCTCCGTCTTCTGCCTCTCTCGTCGTCTGCATCCTAGCCAAAAGCTTCTCCCTGACTTCTCGCCGAGAGAGAAAGTGTGCCAGCACTGCAAACATCTTCCGATCTTGCTTGACGAGTTCACCCAGTTCTTTGCATCTCGCAGAGCAAAGAGACCCGCAAGAGTTTCCACGGAGCGTTGCAGGAGCACTAGCAAGATGCATTGCAAAGTTGTCCAAAAACTTCTTCCATTCGCATGCTAACGTGATTTTCAAAGGCATGCGAGTGGCAATCCACCATCCCGCAGCAGTAAGAGAGCTGCGCCCACAATGCTGCTGTTGTGCGGCTTGCTTCTTCACCTCCTGCAAGCTGCCGGCTCTCCGTCTAGCGAAAGCGAAAGAGCCGCTACTTCGCGCACTGCTGCTTGTGCCGGTGGCGGTGCGCTCCGGCGCGCTGCTTCGGGCGAAAGACGCCGGCCAGCGGCACTTCGCTCCGGACAGCCCCGTACCTCCGTCTTCTGCCTCTCTCGTCGTCTGCATCCTAGCCTAAAGCTTCTCCATGACTTCTCGCCGAGAGAGAAAGTGTGCCAGCACTGCAAACATCTTCCGATCTTGCTTGGCGAGTTCACCCAGTTCTTTGCATCTCGCAGCGCAAAGAGACCCGCAAGAGTTTCCACGGAGCGTTGCAAGAGCACTAGCAAGATGCATTGCAAAGTTGCCAAAAAACTTCTTCCATTCGCATGCTAACGTGATTTTCATAGGCATACGAGTGGCAATCCACCATCCCGCAGCAGTAAGAGAGCTGCGCCCACAATGCTGCTGTTGTGCGGCTTGCTTCTTCACCTCCTGCAAGCTGCCGGCTCTCCGTCTAGCGAAAGCGAAAGAGCCGCTACTTCGCGCACTGCTGCTTGTGCCGGTGGCGGTGCGCTCCGGAGCGCTGCTTCCGGCGAAAGACGCCCGCGAGCGGCACTTCGCTCCGGACAGCTCCGTACCTCCGTCTTCTTCCTCTCTCGTCGTCTGCATCCTAGCCAAAAGCTTCTGCATGACTTCTCGCCGAGAGAGAAAGTGTGCCAGCACTGCAAACATCTTCCGATCTTGCTTGACGAGTTCACCCAGTTCTTTGCATCTCGCAGATCAAAGAGACCCGCAAGAGTTTCCACGGAGCGTTGCAGGAGCACTAGCAAGATGCATTGCAAAGTTGTCCAAAAACTTCTTCCATTCGCATGCTAACGTGATTTTCATAGGCATACGAATGGCAATCCACCATCCCGCAGCAGTTCCAGAGCTGCGCACACAAGGCTGCTGTTGTGCGGCTTGCTTCTTCACCTCCTGCAAGCTGCCGGCTCTCCGTCTACCGAAGGCGAAAGAGCCGCTGCTTCGCGCACTGCTGCTTGTGCCGGTGGCGGTGCGCTCCGGAGCGCTGCTTCGGGCGAAAGACGCCCGCGAGCGGCACTTCGCTCCGGACAGCCCCGTACCTCCGTCTTCTGCCTCTCTCGTCGTCGGCATTCTAGCCTAAAGCTTCTCCATGACTTCTCGCCGAGAGAGAAAGTGTGCCAGCACTGCAAACATCTTCCGATCTTGCTTGACGAGTTCACCCAGTTCTTTGCATCTCGCAGATCAAAGAGACCCGCAAGAGTTTCCACGGAGCGTTGCAGGAGCACTAGCAAGATGCATTGCAAAGTTGTCCAAAAACTTCTTCCATTCGCATGCTAACGTGATTTTCAAAGGCATACGAGTGGCAATCCACCATCCCGCAGCAGTTCGACAGCTGCGCACACAAGGCTGCTGTTGTGCGGCTTGCTTCTTCACCTCCTGCAAGCTGCCGGCTCTCCGTCTAGCGAAAGCGAAAGAGCCGCTACTTCGCGCACTGCTGCTTGTGCCGGTGGCGGTGCGCTCCGGAGCGCTGCTTCGGGAGAAAGACGCCGGCCAGCGGCACTTCGCTCCGGACAGCCCCGTACCTCCGTCTTCCTCTCTCGTCGTCTGCATCCTAGCCAAAAGCTTCTCCATGACTTCTCGCCGAGAGAGAAAGTGTGCCAGCACTGCAAACATCTACCGATCTTGTTTGACGAGTTCACCCAGTTCTTTGCATCTCGCAGCGCAAAGAGACCCGCAAGAGTTTCCACGGAGCATTGCAGGAGCACTAGCAAGATGCATTGCAAAGTTGTCCAAAAACTTCTTCCATTCGCATGCTAACGTGATTTTCATAAGGCATACGAGTGGCAATCCACCATCCCGCAGCAGTACTCGAGAGCTGCGCCCACAATGCTGCTGTTGTGCGGCTTGCTTCTTCACCTCCTGCAAGCTGCCGGCTCTCCGTCTAGCGAAAGCGAAAGAGCCGCTACTTCGCGCACTGCTGCTTGTGCCGGTGGCGGTGCGCTCCGGAGCGCTGCTTCGGGCGAAAGACGCCGGCCAGCGGCACTTCGCTCCGGATAGCCCCGTACCTCCGTCTTCTGCCTCTCTCGTCGTCTGCATCCTAGCCAAAAGCTTCTCCATGACTTTTCGCCGACAGAAATTGGGTGCCAGCACAGCAAACGTCTCCCAGTCTTGGCCCTGATTTTTGTCGTGGCTGCGCATTGTTGAAGCATTTATCTTTTTAATAAAGCGGCGAATTTATTTCGAGATGGCTATGATCTCTTCATACTTATCCTTGTGCGGTCAAGACACAGCAACAATACATTCTTGAGAAAGGAAAACATCTCGAGAGATATTCCAGTCCATCGGTGTGGCGCAGCTGCTGAAAAAGGGCAAAGCTGAAGAACCTTGCTCATCTTAATTTCTGTGCATCTCGCAGCATGCGAAGCATGAGGCAGCCGAGCACCGCGCTTTTGTGCGCTCTTAATGGAATTGCAAAAAATCCCACAGCTTTTCATTCACAAGCACAGTCAGCTGCATTCGCTTTTGCTTCTTGAAAAACTCACCGCTCTCCTTATATCGGTGTAGATCTTGATCTCTGGTTCCTGGGACTTTACCCAAGTGTTTGCTGTTTTGTACTTTCTTCTTTGGCAGTCAGGAACTTGTATATATAATCTGGTACATGTTTCTTGGAAAACATTTCCTGTCTAAAAATGATACATAGCTGCAATTTACCCGACTGTATATAACTACTCTTTTACTGTATAAAAAAGTGTATTAGAATGATACACCACCTGAATTTCAATGATTGAAAAAAGCGTCTTACTTCTTTTTCCTATTCTCTGTATTTCCTTCTCTTTGTTATGTTTCTTTGGCTATTATGTGCGTGCCCAATGGTTTTTCTGTTCCTGTTGTGGGACAGCAAATGTTCAGGCTCTTCTAATTTTGTCACTAATTAAATAATCCATCTTCCCCGCCGGAAAGATGCAGGATGTGTCTCATTTTCACTGCTCCTGTTTTGTTTCCTTATTCTTTTGAATGGCTCCCTGTCTTCCTACTCACACTCTGAGTAACGAATTTCTAATTTTCTTTCCTATCTGCCTTTATCAATTTTTCTCTGACTTGGATGCTATTGAATTAAGCCATGCCAAGTTGAAGAATTGCATCAAGAAGAGTGCTCAATGAAAAAAAAAAACATTTAGTTTTGGGGTTCTATCACAGAAGAGTTCAAAGACTCTTCCCATGTGAAGAATATCTGATGAATATCTTAAAAACTATCATCTCTGTGTAAGTATTTTGCATCCAGTTCTTGCTCTAGTCCTTGCTTTGGCAAATTTGACACAAGTGAGGCATTGTGTGTTTTGCAGCTTCTAGGGAGATGGTTCCAGGTCTTGAGAAAGTCGTGGGCTTTGTCTCATCTTTAGACATCTGAAAATCACCTAGGCATCCCAAAGACTCATTAGAAATACAAATACCTGCAGGGAACCGGAGGTGAGCTTCATCTTACCATGTGTCTTGAACAGGGTGTTCTATGTGTGAAAGAGATTCTAGTCAGAATTCTGCTCAGTACAGTCCATCAAGTTGACAGAATTGATCATTTTAATCTGGGCTTTATATCCACAGAGGCTGAAGGTGTCTCCATGCTCCAGTGCCTATCAGTCTTCTCAAATATTTCAATCCATGAGTTGAATTCTAGAAGCAAAAACTTTTCTCCAGGTGACCTTTACCAAGAGACTCAATGTTAGGTGGAATCAAACAACTCCTTTTTTATCCATTTTATCGAAAGTGATCTTAAAGATTCAATCCATATGCTTAGGTGAGAGAAATCCTACCATTGGCAGATGGCATGTATTGGCCAGTATTGACAGCAGAAAGAAGCAAAAAAGCATGCCAAAAAATGCTGAATGCAGTAAGCAGACCATCAAGCAAACCGGTGGAAAAATAGTTGCTTTGTATGTAAGATGAATCGGAGAGATACATATGGAGTTCTTCATGATGTTTTTCATTGACATTTAAACTAGGAAAGAGGTTAAAACTATGATGGAAGGGATTAATTGCTTGATGTTAGAGTATTTCTTTAGAGAGACATAACAAGTGAATACATGTTTAACCAGTTATCGGCTTCCCATCAGCAATGGGTGCACTTTAATTGCCTTTAAAAGCTGTAATGAAATACTTTTTAAAGCAATTTTTTCCCCTTATTTTTGCAAGAGCTTTTTTCTGTTATTTTTGAAAAATAGGAAAAATTTCCAGTAAAGGATCAACGGGCTGCTCTGTCATTTAATATTAGAAAACACTTATGGTATACTTTCTAGAAGAAAAAGTACCTAAAAAAAGGAGTATTCCCATTATGCTTGTAAAACGATCTTCCAACCATAAGAAAATCAAAAATTATACTATTTCAAGGATCTCACACTCCTAGAACACATTCATTTACCACACTCATAATTTATCAAACACAGCTTGTAATTAGACCTCTAAGAGTCAAACAGAGCGTTGTATCCACAGGCACTGTGAGAGCAGCCTGAGGTGGCACAGGTGGCAGGTTGTACGTGAGCTAGATCTTGATCAATGCGGCATTACAGCAGCCAACCGGCGCCTGCACGCAAGGCCCATCCAAAAAATGTGGTGAGCTTTTTCCCAGGGAAACCAAACTCACCACCTCACCTTCCTGGTCTCAGGCCCCAAATGGCCACAAAAGTACTGTGCAGGCAACAGCCCAGGAAAAAAAACTCAACACCTCACCGTCTAGGTCTCAGTTTGCAGAGCTCTGTGGGCACTGTGCAAGCACCCAACGTTGGCACAGCTATCAGCCTTTAATTGGATGGCATCCTGATTAATACAGAAATCGAGCAGGCACCAAGCATCAACGTGCTTAGGGACACCTAGGTATTGTGCATTATACTGCCCAAGGAGAAAAAAACCCACCACCCCAAGGTCTTAGTCTCAGTTTGCAGAGTTCTGTGGGCACTCTCAAAGCAGCCAGAGCTAGCACAGGTGGCAGCTTGTCCCTGAGAGGCATCTTGATATTTGTGGATATCCAGGAGGCAACAGGCCCCTTAGGGCCGAGGGCCTACCTGGTACTGACAAAGGCTTCTTCCCAGAAAAACAAAGCTCACCATCCCACGTTGCTGGTCTCAGTTTGTAGAGCTCCATGGGCACTCTCAAAGCAGCCCGAGTTGGCACAGGTGGCAGCTTGACCCGGGACGGCACCGTGATATTCGGGCAAATCCAGCGGGGAGCCGGCCGCTAAGGGTGGAGGGCCGACCTAGTACAGAGATAGTCTTCTACCCAGCAAAACAAGACACATTACCCGACGTTCCAGGCCACAGTTTGAAGAGCTCCATGGGCACTCTCAAAGCAGCCCGAGTTGGCACAGGTGGCAGCTTGTCCCTGGGCGGCATCTTGTTATTCGGGGAAATCCAGCCTGCAACCGGACCCATAGGGCCGAAGGCCTACCTGGTACTGACAAAGGCTTCTGCCGGGAAAACAAAACTCAGAACCCCACGGTCCCGGTCTCAGTTTGCAGAGCTCCATGGGCACTCTCAAAGCAGCCCGAGTTGGCACAGGTGGCAGAATATCCCTGGGCGGCATCTTGATATTCGTGGAAATCCAGCAGGCAGCCAGCCATGAAGGGCCGAGGGCCTACCTGGTACTGACAAAGGCTTCTGCCGAGGAAAAAAAAAAACTCACCATCCCACGCTCCTGGTTTCTGTTTGTAGAGCACCATGGGTACTCTCAAAGCAGCCCAAGTTGGCACAGGTGGCAGCTTGTTCCTGGGCGGCATCTAGATATGCGTGGAAATCCAGCAGGCAGACTGCCTCTAAGGGCCGAGGTCCTACTTGGTACTGACAAAGGGTTCTTCCCGGGAAAAAAAAACCCGAAACCCCACATACTTTGGCTCAGTTTGAAGAGATCCGTGGGCACTCTCAAAGCAGCGTGAGTTGGCACAGGTGGCAGCTTGTCCCTGGGCGGCATCTTGATATTCGTGGAAGTCTTGCTGCCAGCCTGCCCCTAAGGGCCGAGGGCCTACCTGGTACTTACAATGGCTTCTGCCCGGGGAAACATAACCCATAACCCCATGTACCCTGTCTCAGTTTTTAGAGCTCCGTGGGCACCCTCAAAGCAGCCCGAGCTGGCACAGGTGGCAGCTTGTCCCTGGGCAGCATCTTGATATTCGTGGAAATTCAGCAGGCAGCCTGCCCCTAAGGAACAAGGGCCTACCTGGTACTGAGAGAGGCTTCTGCCCGAGAAAACAAAACCCACAACCCTAGGTTATGGTCTCAGTTTGCAGAGCTCCGTGGGCACCCTCAAAGCAGCGCGAGTTGGCCCAAGTGGCAGCTTGTCCCTGGGCAGCATCTTGATATTCGTGGAAATCCAGCAGGCAGACGGCCCTGAAGTTCCGAGAGCCTGCCTGGTACTGCAAATGCTTCTGCCCAGGGAAACAAAACTCACCAAGGCAAGTTCCTGGTCTAACTTTGCAGAGCTCCATGGGCACTCTCAAAGCAGCCCGAGTTGGCACAGGTGGCAGCTTGTCCCTGGGTGGCATCTTGATATTCGTGGAAATCCAGCAGGCAGACTGCCTCTAAGGGCTGAGGGCCTACTTCGTACTGACAAAGGCTTCTGCCCGGGAAAACAAAACCCGAAATCCCACATACTTTCTCTCAGTTTGAAGAGCTCCGTGGGCACTCTCAAAGCAGCCCAAGTTGGCACAAGTGGCAGCTTGTCCCTGGGCAGCATTTTGATATTCGTGGAAATCCTGCAGGCAGCTGGCCCCCAAGGGCCAAGGGCCGACCTGGTACTGACAAAGGCTTCTGCCCGGGAAAACAAAACTCAGAACACCACGTTTCTGGTCTCAGTTTGCAGAGCACCATGGGCACTCTCAAAGCAGCCCGAGTTGGCACAGGTGGCAGCTTGTCCCTGGGCAGCATCTTGATATTCGTGGAAATCCAGCAGGCTGCCTGCCCTTAAGGACCGAGGGCGTACCTGGCACTTCAAATGCTTCTGCCCGGAGAAACAAAACTCAGCACCCCAGGTTCATGGTCTCAGTTTGCAGAGCTCCATGGGCACTCTCAAAGCAGCCCGAGTTGGCACAGGTGGCAGCTTGTCCCTGGGCAGCATCTTGATATTCGTGGAAATCTTCCTGCAGGCAGCCTGCCCCTAAGGAACAAGGGCCTACCTGGCACTGAGAGAGGCTTCTGCCCGGGAAAACAAAACCCACAATCCTACGTTCCTGGTCTCAGTTTGCAGAGCTCCGTGGGCACCCTCAAAGCAGCGCGAGTTGGCACAAGTGGCAGCTTGTCCCTGGGCAGCATCTTGATATTCGTGGAAATCCAGCCGCCAGCCTGCCCCTGAGGAACAAGGGCCCTCCTGGTACTGACAAAGGCTTCTGCCCAGGGAAACAAAACCCACCACCCCACGTTCCACATCTCAGTTTGCAGAGCTCCATGGGCACTCTCAAAGCAGACCGAGTTAGCACAGGTGGCAGCTTGTCCCTGGGCGGCATCTTGGTATTGGTGGAAATCCAGCAGGCAGACGGCCCCTAAGGGCCGTGGGCCTACCTGGAACAGACAAAGGCTTCTGCCCAGGTAAACAAAATTCGCCAACACACGTTCATGGTCTCAGTTTGCAGAGCTCCATGGGTACTCTAAAAGCAGCGTGAGTTGCCACAGGTGGCAGCTTGTCCCTGGGCGGCATCTTGATATTCGTCGAAATCCGGCAGGCCGACGGCCCCTAAGGACTGAGAGCCTACCTGGTACTGACAAAGGCTTCTGCCCGGGAAAACAAAACTCAGAACACCACTTTCCTGGTCTCAGTTTGCAGAGCTCCATGGGCACTCTCAAAGCAGCCCGAGTTGGCACAGGTGGCAGCTTGTCCCTGGGCAGCATCTTGATATTCGTGGAAATTGCAGGCAGCTGCCCATAAGGAACAAGGACCCTCCTGGTACTGACAAAGGCTTCTGCCCTGGGAAACAAAACCCAGCCACCCCACGTTCCTGGTCTCAGTTTGCAGAGCTCTGTGGGCACTCTCAAAGCAGCCCGAGTTGGCACAGGTGGCAGCTTGCCCCTGGGCAGCATCTTGATATTCGTGGAAATCCAGCCGGCAGCCGGCCCTAAGTGCCAAGGGCCTACCTGGTACTGAGAAATGCTTCTGCCCGGGAAAACAAAACAGACAACCCACGTTAATGGTCTCAGTTTGCAGAGCTCCGTGGGCACTCTCAAAGCAGCGCGAGTTGGCACAGGTGGCAGCTTGTCCCTGGGCAGCATCTTGATTTTCGTGGAAACCCAGCAGGCAGCTGGCCCCGAAGGGCGAAGGCCTACCTGGTACTGACAAAGGCTTCTGCCCAGGTAAACTAAGCTCACCACACCACGTGCCTGGTCTCAGATTGCAGAACTCCATGGGCACACTCAAAGCAGCCCGAATTGGCACAGGTGGCAGTTTGTCCCTGGGTGGCATCTTGATATTCGCGGAAATCCAGCGAGCAGCCGCCCCAAAGGGCCAAGGGCCTATCTGGTACTGACAAAGGCTTCTGCCCGGGGAAAGAAAACCCACCACGCCACGTTCCTGGTCTCAGTTTGCAGAGCTCCATGGGCACTCTCAAAGCAGCCCGAGTTGGCACAGGTGGCAGAATATCCCTGGGCGGCATCTTGATATTCGTGGAAATCCAGCAGGCAGCCAGCCATGAAGGGCCGAGGGCCTACCTGGTACTGACAAAGGCTTCTGCCGAGGAAAAAAAAAAACTCACCATCCCACGCTCCTGGTTTCTGTTTGTAGAGCACCATGGGTACTCTCAAAGCAGCCCAAGTTGGCACAGGTGGCAGCTTGTTCCTGGGCGGCATCTAGATATGCGTGGAAATCCAGCAGGCAGACTGCCTCTAAGGGCCGAGGTCCTACTTGGTACTGACAAAGGGTTCTTCCCGGGAAAAAAAAACCCGAAACCCCACATACTTTGGCTCAGTTTGAAGAGATCCGTGGGCACTCTCAAAGCAGCGTGAGTTGGCACAGGTGGCAGCTTGTCCCTGGGCGGCATCTTGATATTCGTGGAAGTCTTGCTGCCAGCCTGCCCCTAAGGGCTGAGGGCCTACCTGGTACTTACAATGGCTTCTGCCCGGGGAAACATAACCCATAACCCCATGTACCCTGTCTCAGTTTTTAGAGCTCCGTGGGCACCCTCAAAGCAGCCCGAGCTGGCACAGGTGGCAGCTTGTCCCTGGGCGGCATCTTGATATTCGTGGAAATTCAGCAGGCAGCCTGCCCCTAAGGAACAAGGGCCTACCTGGTACTGAGAGAGGCTTCTGCCCGAGAAAACAAAACCCACAACCCTAGGTTATGGTCTCAGTTTGCAGAGCTCCATGGGCACCCTCAAAGCAGCGCGAGTTGGCACAGGTGGCAGCTTGTCCCTGGGCAGCATCTTGATATTCGTGGAAATCCAGCAGGCAGACGGCCCTGAAGTTCCGAGAGCCTGCCTGGTACTGCAAATGCTTCTGCCCAGGGAAACAAAACTCACCAAGGCAAGTTCCTGGTCTAACTTTGCAGAGCTCCATGGGCACTCTCAAAGCAGCCCGAGTTGGCACAGGTGGCAGCTTGTCCCTGGGCAGCATCTTGATATTCGTGGAAATCCTGCAGGCAGCCTGCCCCTAAGGAACAAGGGCCTACCTGGTACTGACAAAGGCTTCTGCCCAGGGAAACAAAATCCACCACCCCACGTTCCACATCTCAGTTTGCAGAGCACCGTGGGCACTCTCAAAGCAGCCCGAGTTGGCACAGGTGGCAGCTTGTCCCTGGGCGGCATCTTGATATTCGTGGAAATCCTGCAGGCAGCCGGCCCCCAAGGGCCAAGGGCCGACCTGGTACTGACAAAGGCTTCTGCCCGGGAAAACAAAACCCAGCACCCCACGTTTCTGGTCTCAGTTTGCAGAGCTCCGTGGGCACTCTCAAAGCAGCCCAAGTTGGCACAGGTGGCAGCTTGTCCCTGGGCGGCATTTTGTTATTTGTGGAAATCCTGCAGGCAGCCGGCCCCCAAGGGCCAAGGCCTGACCTGGTACTGACAAAGGCTTCTGCCCGGGGAAACAAAACCCACCACCCCACGTTCCAGGTCTCAGTTTGCAGAGCTCCATGGGCACTCTCAAAGCAGCCCAAGTTGGCACAGGTGGCAGCTTGTCCCTGGGCGGCATCTTGATATTCGTCGAAATCCGGCAGGCCGACGGCCCCTAAGGACTGAGAGCCTACCTGGTACTGACAAAGGCTTCTGCCCAGGAAAAAAAAACCCACCACCCCACGTTCCGGGTCTCAGTTTGCAGAGCTCCATGGGCACTCTTAAAGCAGCCCGAGTTGGCACAGGTGGCAGCTTGCCCCTGGGCGGCATCTTGATATTGGCGGAAATCCAGCCGGCAGACGGCCCCTAAGGACTGAGGGCCTACCTGATACTGACACAGCTTCTGCCCCGGAATACAAAACTCACCAGCCCACGTTCCTGGTCTCAGTTGGCAGAGCTCTTTAGGCACTCTGCAAGCAGCCTGACTTGGCACTGGTGGCAGCCTGTCCCTTGGTGGCAACTTGAAATTCGTGGAAATCTAGCAACCAGCTAGCCGCAGTGGGCTGGTGTTGTGCGGCTTGCTTCTTCACCTCCTGCAAGCTGCCGGCTCTCCGTCTAGCGAAAGCGAAAGAGCCGCTACTTCGCGCACTGCTGCTTGTGCCGGTGGCGGTGCGCTCCGGAGCGCTGCTTCGGGCGAAAGACGCCGGCCAGCGGCACTTCGCTCCGGACAGCTCCGTACCTCCGTCTTCTGCCTCTCTCGTCGTCTGCATCCTAGCCAAAAGCTTCTCCCTGACTTCTCGCCGAGAGAGAAAGTGTGCCAGCACTGCAAACATCTTCCGATCTTGCTTGACGAGTTCACCCAGTTCTTTGCATCTCGCAGAGCAAAGAGACCCGCAAGAGTTTCCACGGAGCGTTGCAGGAGCACTAGCAAGATGCATTGCAAAGTTGTCCAAAAACTTCTTCCATTCGCATGCTAACGTGATTTTCAAAGGCATGCGAGTGGCAATCCACCATCCCGCAGCAGTAAGAGAGCTGCGCCCACAATGCTGCTGTTGTGCGGCTTGCTTCTTCACCTCCTGCAAGCTGCCGGCTCTCCGTCTAGCGAAAGCGAAAGAGCCGCTACTTCGCGCACTGCTGCTTGTGCCGGTGGCGGTGCGCTCCGGAGCGCTGCTTCGGGCGAAAGACGCCGGCCAGCGGCACTTCGCTCCGGACAGCCCCGTACCTCCGTCTTCTGCCTCTCTCGTCGTCTGCATCCTAGCCTAAAGCTTCTCCATGACTTCTCGCCGAGAGAGAAAGTGTGCCAGCACTGCAAACATCTTCCGATCTTGCTTGACGAGTTCACCCAGTTCTTTGCATCTCGCAGCGCAAAGAGACCCGCAAGAGTTTCCACGGAGCGTTGCAAGAGCACTAGCAAGATGCATTGCAAAGTTGCCAAAAAACTTCTTCCATTCGCATGCTAACGTGATTTTCATAGGCATACGAGTGGCAATCCACCATCCCGCAGCAGTAAGAGAGCTGCGCCCACAATGCTGCTGTTGTGCGGCTTGCTTCTTCACCTCCTGCAAGCTGCCGGCTCTCCGTCTAGCGAAAGCGAAAGAGCCGCTACTTCGCGCACTGCTGCTTGTGCCGGTGGCGGTGCGCTCCGGAGCGCTGCTTCCGGCGAAAGACGCCCGCGAGCGGCACTTCGCTCCGGACAGCTCCGTACCTCCGTCTTCTTCCTCTCTCGTCGTCTGCATCCTAGCCAAAAGCTTCTGCATGACTTCTCGCCGAGAGAGAAAGTGTGCCAGCACTGCAAACATCTTCCGATCTTGCTTGACGAGTTCACCCAGTTCTTTGCATCTCGCAGAGCAAAGAGACCCGCAAGAGTTTCCACGGAGCGTTGCAGGAGCACTAGCAAGATGCATTGCAAAGTTGTCCAAAAACTTCTTCCATTCGCATGCTAACGTGATTTTCATAGGCATACGAGTGGCAATCCACCATCCCGCAGCAGTTCGAGAGCTGCGCCCACAAGGCTGCTGTTGTGCGGCTTGCTTCTTCACCTCCTGCAAGCTGCCGGCTCTCCGTCTACCGAAGGCGAAAGAGCCGCTACTTCGCGCACTGCTGCTTGTGCCGGTGGCGGTGCGCTCCGGAGCGCTGCTTCGGGCGAAAGACGCCCGCGAGCGGCACTTCGCTCCGGACAGCCCCGTACCTCCGTCTTCTGCCTCTCTCGTCGTCTGCATTCTAGCCTAAAGCTTCTCCATGACTTCTCGCCGAGAGAGAAAGTGTGCCAGCACTGCAAACATCTTCCGATCTTGCTTGACGAGTTCACCCAGTTCTTTGCATCTCGCAGATCAAAGAGACCCGCAAGAGTTTCCACGGAGCGTTGCAGGAGCACTAGCAAGATGCATTGCAAAGTTGTCCAAAAACTTCTTCCATTCGCATGCTAACGTGATTTTCAAAGGCATACGAGTGGCAATCCACCATCCCGCAGCAGTTCGACAGCTGCGCCCACAATGCTGCTGTTGTGCGGCTTGCTTCTTCACCTCCTGCAAGCTGCCGGCTCTCCGTCTAGCGAAAGCGAAAGAGCCGCTACTTCGCGCACTGCTGCTTGTGCCGGTGGCGGTGCGCTCCGGAGCGCTGCTTCGGGCGAAAGACGCCGGCCAGCGGCACTTCGCTCCGGACAGCCCCGTACCTCCGTCTTCTGCCTCTCTCGTCGTCTGCATCCTAGCCAAAAGCTTCTCCATGACTTCTCGCCGAGAGAGAAAGTGTGCCAGCACTGCAAACATCTACCGATCTTGTTTGACGAGTTCACCCAGTTCTTTGCATCTCGCAGCGCAAAGAGACCCGCAAGAGTTTCCACGGAGCATTGCAGGAGCACTAGCAAGATGCATTGCAAAGTTGTCCAAAAACTTCTTCCATTCGCATGCTAACGTGATTTTCATAGGCATACGAGTGGCAATCCACCATCCCGCAGCAGTTCGAGAGCTGCGCCCACAATGCTGCTGTTGTGCGGCTTGCTTCTTCACCTCCTGCAAGCTGCCGGCTCTCCGTCTAGCGAAAGCGAAAGAGCCGCTACTTCGCGCACTGCTGCTTGTGCCGGTGGCGGTGCGCTCCGGAGCGCTGCTTCGGGCGAAAGACGCCGGCCAGCGGCACTTCGCTCCGGACAGCCCCGTACCTCCGTCTTCTGCCTCTCTCGTCGTCTGCATCCTAGCCAAAAGCTTCTCCATGACTTCTCGCCGAGAGAGAAAGTGTGCCAGCACTGCAAACATCTTCCGATCTTGCTTGACGAGTTCACCCAGTTCTTTGCATCTCGCAGCGCAAAGAGACCCGCAAGAGTTTCCACGGAGCGTTGCAGGAGCACTAGCAAGATGCATTGCAAAGTTGTCCAAAAACTTCTTCCATTCGCATGCTAACGTGATTTTCAAAGGCATACGAGTGGCAATCCACCATCCCGCAGCAGTTCGAGAGCTGCGCCCACAAGGCTGCTGTTGTGCGGCTTGCTTCTTCACCTCCTGCAAGCTGCCGGCTCTCCGTCTAGCGAAAGCGAAAGAGCCGCTACTTCGCGCACTGCTGCTTGTGCCGGTGGCGGTGCGCTCCGGAGCGCTGCTTCGGGCGAAAGACGCCGGCCAGCGGCACTTCGCTCCGGACAGCCCCGTACCTCCGTCTTCTGCCTCTCTCGTCGTCTGCATCCTAGCCAAAAGCTTCTCCATGACTTCTCGCCGAGAGAGAAAGTGTGCCAGCACTGCAAACATCTTCCGATCTTGCTTGACGAGTTCACCCAGTTCTTTGCATCTCGCAGCGCAAAGAGACCCGCAAGAGTTTCCACGGAGCGTTGCAGGAGCACTAGCAAGATGCATTGCAAAGTTGTCCAAAAACTTCTTCCATTCGCATGCTAACGTGATTTTCAAAGGCATACGAGTGGCAATCCACCATCCCGCAGCAGTAAGAGAGCTGCGCCCACAATGCTGCTGTTGTGCGGCTTGCTTCTTCACCTCCTGCAAGCTGCCGGCTCTCCGTCTAGCGAAAGCGAAAGAGCCGCTACTTCGCGCACTGCTGCTTGTGCCGGTGGCGGTGCGCTCCGGAGCGCTGCTTCGGGCGAAAGACGCCGGCCAGCGGCACTTCGCTCCGGACAGCCCCGTACCTCCGTCTTCTGCCTCTCTCGTCGTCTGCATCCTAGCCAAAAGCTTCTCCATGACTTCTCGCCGAGAGAGAAAGTGTGCCAGCACTGCAAACATCTTCCGATCTTGCTTGACGAGTTCACCCAGTTCTTTGCATCTCGCAGCGCAAAGAGACCCGCAAGAGTTTCCACGGAGCGTTGCAGGAGCACTAGCAAGATGCATTGCAAAGTTGTCCAAAAACTTCTTCCATTCGCATGCTAACGTGATTTTCAAAGGCATACGAGTGGCAATCCACCATCCCGCAGCAGTAAGAGAGCTGCGCCCACAAGGCTGCTGTTGTGCGGCTTGCTTCTTCACCTCCTGCAAGCTGCCGGCTCTCCGTCTAGCGAAAGCGAAAGAGCCGCTACTTCGCGCACTGCTGCTTGTGCCGGTGGCGGTGCGCTCCGGAGCGCTGCTTCGGGCGAAAGACGCCGGCCAGCGGCACTTCGCTCCGGACAGCCCCGTACCTCCGTCTTCTGCCTCTCTCGTCGTCTGCATCCTAGCCAAAAGCTTCTCCATGACTTCTCGCCGAGAGAGAAAGTGTGCCAGCACTGCAAACATCTACCGATCTTGTTTGACGAGTTCACCCAGTTCTTTGCATCTCGCAGCGCAAAGAGACCCGCAAGAGTTTCCACGGAGCGTTGCAGGAGCACTAGCAAGATGCATTGCAAAGTTGTCCAAAAACTTCTTCCATTCGCATGCTAACGTGATTTTCAAAGGCATGCGAGTGGCAATCCACCATCCCGCAGCAGTAAGAGAGCTGCGCCCACAATGCTGCTGTTGTGCGGCTTGCTTCTTCACCTCCTGCAAGCTGCCGGCTCTCCGTCTAGCGAAGGCGAAAGAGCCGCTTCTTCGCGCACTGCTGCTTGTGCCGGTGGCGGTGCGCTCCGGCGCGCTGCTTCGGGCGAAAGACGCCGGCCAGCGGCACTTCGCTCCGGACAGCCCCGTACCTCCGTCTTCTGCCTCTCTCGTCGTCTGCATCCAAGCCAAAAGCTTCTCCATGACTTTTCGCCGACAGAAATTGGGTGCCAGCACAGCAAACGTCTCCCAGTCTTGGCCCTGATTTTTGTCGTGGCTGCGCATTGTTGAAGCATTTATCTTTTTAATAAAGCGGCGAATTTATTTCGAGATGGCTATGATCTCTTCATACTTATCCTTGTGCGGTCAAGACACAGCAACAATACATTCTTGAGAAAGGAAAACATCTCGAGAGATATTCCAGTCCATCGGTGTGGCGCAGCTGCTGAAAAAGGGCAAAGCTGAAGAACCTTGCTCATCTTAATTTCTGTGCATCTCGCAGCATGCGAAGCATGAGGCAGCCGAGCACCGCGCTTTTGTGCGCTCTTAATGGAATTGCAAAAAATCCCACAGCTTTTCATCCACAAGCACAGTCAGCTGCATTCGCTTTTGCTTCTTGAAAAACTCACCGCTCTCCTTATATCGGTGTAGATCTTGATCTCTGGTTCCTGGGACTTTACCCAAGTGTTTGCTGTTTTGTACTTTCTTCTTTGGCAGTCAGGAACTTGTATATATAATCTGGTACATGTTTCTTGGAAAACATTTCCTGTCTAAAAATGATACATAGCTGCAATTTACCCGACTGTATATAACTACTCTTTTACTGTATAAAAAAGTGTATTAGAATGATACACCACCTGAATTTCAATGATTGAAAAAAGCGTCTTACTTCTTTTTCCTATTCTCTGTATTTCCTTCTCTTTGTTATGTTTCTTTGGCTATTATGTGCGTGCCCAATGGTTTTTCTGTTCCTGTTGTGGGACAGCAAATGTTCAGGCTCTTCTAATTTTGTCACTAATTAAATAATCCATCTTCCCCGCCGGAAAGATGCAGGATGTGTCTCATTTTCACTGCTCCTGTTTTGTTTCCTTATTCTTTTGAATGGCTCCCTGTCTTCCTACTCACACTCTGAGTAACGAATTTCTAATTTTCTTTCCTATCTGCCTTTATCAATTTTTCTCTGACTTGGATGCTATTGAATTAAGCCATGCCAAGTTGAAGAATTGCATCAAGAAGAGTGCTCAATGAAAAAAAAAACATTTAGTTTTGGGGTTCTATCACAGAAGAGTTCAAAGACTCTTCCCATGTGAAGAATATCTGATGAATATCTTAAAAACTATCATCTCTGTGTAAGTATTTTGCATCCAGTTCTTGCTCTAGTCCTTGCTTTGGCAAATTTGACACAAGTGAGGCATTGTGTGTTTTGCAGCTTCTAGGGAGATGGTTCCAGGTCTTGAGAAAGTCGTGGGCTTTGTCTCATCTTTAGACATCTGAAAATCACCTAGGCATCCCAAAGACTCATTAGAAATACAAATACCTGCAGGGAACCGGAGGTGAGCTTCATCTTACCATGTGTCTTGAACAGGGTGTTCTATGTGTGAAAGAGATTCTAGTCAGAATTCTGCTCAGTACAGTCCATCAAGTTGAGAGAATTGATCATTTTAATCTGGGCTTTATATCCACAGAGGCTGAAGGTGTCTCCATGCTCCAGTGCCTATCAGTCTTCTCAAATATTTCAATCCATGAGTTGAATTCTAGAAGCAAAAACTTTTCTCCAGGTGACCTTTACCAAGAGACTCAATGTTAGGTGGAATCAAACAACTCCTTTTTTATCCATTTTATCGAAAGTGATCTTAAAGATTCAATCCATATGCTTAGGTGAGAGAAATCCTACCATTGGCAGATGGCATGTATTGGCCAGTATTGACAGCAGAAAGAAGCAAAAAAGCATGCCAAAAAATGCTGAATGCAGTAAGCAGACCATCAAGCAAACCGGTGGAAAAATAGTTGCTTTGTATGTAAGATGAATCGGAGAGATACATATGGAGTTCTTCATGATGTTTTTCATTGACATTTAAACTAGGAAAGAGGTTAAAACTATGATGGAAGGGATTAATTGCTTGATGTTAGAGTATTTCTTTAGAGAGACATAACAAGTGAATACATGTTTAACCAGTTATCGGCTTCCCATCAGCAATGGGTGCACTTTAATTGCCTTTAAAAGCTGTAATGAAATACTTTTTAAAGCAATTTTTTCCCCTTATTTTTGCAAGAGCTTTTTTCTGTTATTTTTGAAAAATAGGAAAAATTTCCAGTAAAGGATCAACGGGCTGCTCTGTCATTTAATATTAGAAAACACTTATGGTATACTTTCTAGAAGAAAAAGTACCTAAAAAAAGGAGTATTCCCATTATGCTTGTAAAACGATCTTCCAACCATAAGAAAATCAAAAATTATACTATTTCAAGGATCTCACACTCCTAGAACACATTCATTTACCACACTCATAATTTATCAAACACAGCTTGTAATTAGACCTCTAAGAGTCAAACAGAGCGTTGTATCCACAGGCACTGTGAGAGCAGCCTGAGGTGGCACAGGTGGCAGGTTGTACGTGAGCTAGATCTTGATCAATGCGGCATTACAGCAGCCAACCGGGGCCTGCACGCAAGGCCCATCCAAAAAATGTGGTGAGCTTTTTCCCAGGGAAACCAAACTCACCACCTCACCTTCCTGGTCTCAGGCCCCAAATGGCCACAAAAGTACTGTGCGGGCAACAGCCCAGGAAAAAAAACTCAACACCTCACCGTCTAGGTCTCAGTTTGCAGAGCTCTGTGGGCACTGTGCAAGCACCCAACGTTGGCACAGCTATCAGCCTTTAATTGGATGGCATCCTGATTAATACAGAAATCGAGCAGGCACCAAGCATCAACGTGCTTAGGGACACCTAGGTATTGTGCATTATACTGCCCAAGGAGAAAAAAACCCACCACCCCAAGGTCTTAGTCTCAGTTTGCAGAGTTCCGTGGGCACTCTCAAAGCAGCCAGAGCTAGCACAGGTGGCAGCTTGTCCCTGAGAGGCATCTTGATATTTGTGGATATCCAGGAGGCAACAGGCCCCTTAGGGCCGAGGGCCTACCTGGTACTGACAAAGGCTTCTTCCCAGAAAAACAAAGCTCACCATCCCACGTTGCTGGTCTCAGTTTGTAGAGCTCCATGGGCACTCTCAAAGCAGCCCGAGTTGGCACAGGTGGCAGCTTGACCCGGGACGGCACCGTGATATTCGGGCAAATCCAGCGGGGAGCCGGCCGCTAAGGGTGGAGGGCCGACCTAGTACAGAGATAGTCTTCTACCCAGCAAAACAAGACACATTACCCGACGTTCCAGGCCA
This sequence comes from Motacilla alba alba, assembly GCF_015832195.1. Lineage (NCBI taxonomy): Eukaryota > Metazoa > Chordata > Aves > Passeriformes > Motacillidae > Motacilla > Motacilla alba. The sequence goes on along the minus strand of NW_024037213.1, from coordinate 48,032 downwards.
CAGTTTGAAGAGCTCCATGGGCACTCTCAAAGCAGCCCGAGTTGGCACAGGTGGCAGCTTGTCCCTGGGCGGCATCTTGTTATTCGGGGAAATCCAGCCTGCAACCGGACCCATAGGGCCGAAGGCCTACCTGGTACTGACAAAGGCTTCTGCCGGGAAAACAAAACTCAGAACCCCACGGTCCCGGTCTCAGTTTGCAGAGCTCCATGGGCACTCTCAAAGCAGCCCGAGTTGGCACAGGTGGCAGAATATCCCTGGGCGGCATCTTGATATTCGTGGAAATCCAGCAGGCAGCCAGCCATGAAGGGCCGAGGGCCTACCTGGTACTGACAAAGGCTTCTGCCGAGGAAAAAAAAAAACTCACCATCCCACGCTCCTGGTTTCTGTTTGTAGAGCACCATGGGTACTCTCAAAGCAGCCCAAGTTGGCACAGGTGGCAGCTTGTTCCTGGGCGGCATCTAGATATGCGTGGAAATCCAGCAGGCAGACTGCCTCTAAGGGCCGAGGTCCTACTTGGTACTGACAAAGGGTTCTGCCCGGGAAAAAAAAACCCGAAACCCCACATACTTTGGCTCAGTTTGAAGAGATCCGTGGGCACTCTCAAAGCAGCGTGAGTTGGCACAGGTGGCAGCTTGTCCCTGGGCGGCATCTTGATATTCGTGGAAGTCTTGCTGCCAGCCTGCCCCTAAGGGCCGAGGGCCTACCTGGTACTTACAATGGCTTCTGCCCGGGGAAACATAACCCATAACCCCATGTACCCTGTCTCAGTTTTTAGAGCTCCGTGGGCACCCTCAAAGCAGCCCGAGCTGGCACAGGTGGCAGCTTGTCCCTGGGCAGCATCTTGATATTCGTGGAAATTCAGCAGGCAGCCTGCCCCTAAGGAACAAGGGCCTACCTGGTACTGAGAGAGGCTTCTGCCCGAGAAAACAAAACCCACAACCCTAGGTTATGGTCTCAGTTTGCAGAGCTCCGTGGGCACCCCCAAAGCAGCGCGAGTTGGCCCAAGTGGCAGCTTGTCCCTGGGCAGCATCTTGATATTCGTGGAAATCCAGCAGGCAGACGGCCCTGAAGTTCCGAGAGCCTGCCTGGTACTGCAAATGCTTCTGCCCGGGGAAACAAAACTCACCAAGGCAAGTTCCTGGTCTAACTTTGCAGAGCTCCATGGGCACTCTCAAAGCAGCCCGAGTTGGCACAGGTGGCAGCTTGTCCCTGGGTGGCATCTTGATATTCGTGGAAATCCAGCAGGCAGACTGCCTCTAAGGGCTGAGGGCCTACTTCGTACTGACAAAGGCTTCTGCCCGGGAAAACAAAACCCATAACCCCACATACTTTCTCTCAGTTTGAAGAGCTCCGTGGGCACTCTCAAAGCAGCCCAAGTTGGCACAAGTGGCAGCTTGTCCCTGGGCAGCATTTTGATATTCGTGGAAATCCTGCAGGCAGCTGGCCCCCAAGGGCCAAGGGCCGACCTGGTACTGACAAAGGCTTCTGCCCGGGAAAACAAAACTCAGAACACCACGTTTCTGGTCTCAGTTTGCAGAGCACCATGGGCACTCTCAAAGCAGCGCGAGTTGGCACAGGTGGCAGCTTGTCCCTGGGCAGCATCTTGATATTCGTGGAAATCCAGCAGGCTGCCTGCCCTTAAGGACCGAGGGCGTACCTGGCACTTCAAATGCTTCTGCCCGGAGAAACAAAACTCAGCACCCCAGGTTCATGGTCTCAGTTTGCAGAGCTCCATGGGCACTCTCAAAGCAGCCCGAGTTGGCACAGGTGGCAGCTTGTCCCTGGGCAGCATCTTGATATTCGTGGAAATCCTGCAGGCAGCCACCTGGTACTGAGAGAGGCCCCCTAAGGAACAAGGGCCTACCTGGTACTGACAAAGGCTTCTGCCCGGGAAAACAAAACCCACAATCCCACGTTCCTGGTCTCAGTTTGCAGAGCTCCGTGGGCACTCCTCAAAGCAGCGCGAGTTGGCACAAGTGGCAGCTTGTCCCTGGGCAGCATCTTTGATATTCGTGGAAATCCAGCAGCCTGCCCCTGTGGAGGCAGCCTGGGCCCCAGCTTGTCCCTGGGCAGCATCTTGATATTCAAGGGCCAAGGGCCTGGTCCTGGTACTGACAAAGGCTTCTGCCCCCTGGGAAAAAACAACACCGACAAACCCACGTTCAAAACCACTCTCAAAGCAGAACCCCACGTTTCTGGTCTCAGTTTGCAGAGCACCATGGGCACTCTCAAAGCAGCGCGAGTTGGCACAGGTGGCAGCTTGTCCCTGGGCAGCATCTTGATATTCGTGGAAATCCAGCAGGCTGCCTGCCCTTAAGGACCGAGGGCCTACCTGGCACTGCAAATGCTTCTGCCCGGAGAAACAAAACTCAGCACCCCAGGTTCATGGTCTCAGTTTGCAGAGCTCCGTGGGCACTCTCAAAGCAGCCCGAGTTGGCACAGGTGGCAGCTTGTCCCTGGGCAGCATCTTGATATTCGTGGAAATCTTGCTGCCAGCCTGCCCCTAAGGAACAAGGGCCTACCTGGTACTGAGAGAGGCTTCTGCCCGGGAAAACAAAACCCACAGTCCTACGTTCTTGGTCTCAGTTTGCAGAGCTCCGTGGGCACCCTCAAAGCAGCGCGAGTTGGCCCAAGTGGCAGCTTGTCCCTGGGCAGCATCTTGATATTCGTGGAAATCCAGCCGGCAGCCTGCCCCTGAGGAACAAGGACTCTCCTGGTACTGACAAAGGCTTCTGCCCGGGGAAACAAAACCCACCACCCCATGTTCCACATCTCAGTTTGCAGAGCTCCATGGGCACTCTCAAAGCAGCCCGAGTTGGCACAGGTGGCAGCTTGTCCCTGGGCGGCATCTTGATATTTGTGGAAATCCTGCAGGCAGCCGGCCCCTAAGGGCCAAGGGCCTGACCTGGTACTGACAAAGGCTTCTGCCCGGGGAAACAAAACCCACCACCCCACGTTCCAGGTCTCAGTTTGCAGAGCTCCATGGGCACTCTCAAAGCAGCCCGAGTTGGCACAGGTGGCAGCTTGTCCCTGGGCGGCATCTTGATATTCGTGGAAATTCAGCAGGCAGCCTGCCCCTGTGGAACAAGGGCCGACCTGACACTACTTCTGACAAAGGCTTCTGGTCCCAGTTTGGAAACTCTCAAAGCAAAACAGCTTGTCCCTGGGCAGCATCTTGATATTCGTGGAAATCCACGTTTCCTGGTCTCAGTTTGCAGAGCTGGTCTCAGTTTGCCATGGGCACTCTCAAAGCAGCCCGAGTTGGCACAGGTGGCAGCTCCTCCGTGGGCAGCATCCTGATATTCGTGGAAATTCAGCAGGCTGACGGCCCTGAAAGACCGTGGGCCTACCTAGTACTGACAAATACTTCTGCCCGGGAAAACAAAACTCAGCACCCCACGGTCCTGGTCACAGTTTGCAGAGCTCCGTGGGCACTCTCAAAGCAGCGTGAGTTGGCAAAGGTGGCAGCTTGTCCCTGGGCGGAAACTTGATTTTCGTGGAAATCCTGGTGCCAGCCTCCCCCAAAGGGCCGAGGGCCTACCTGGTCCTGCAAATGTTTCTGCCCGGGAAAACAACACCGACAAACCCACGTTCCTGGTCTCAGTTTGAAGAACTCCGTGGGCACTCTCAAAGCAGCCCGAGTTGGCACAGGTGGCAGAATATCCCTGGGCAGCATTTTGATATTCGGGGAAATCTTGCTTCCAGGCTGTCCCTAAGGAACAAGGGCCTACTTGGCACTGACAAAGGCTTCTGCCCTGGAAAACAAAACCCAGCACCCCACGTTTCTGGTCTCAGTTTGCAGAGCACCATGGGCACTCTCAAAGCAGCGTGAGTTGGCACAGGTGGCAGCTTGTCCCTGGGCAGCATCTTGATATTCGTGGAAATACAGCAGGCTGCCTGCCCTTAAGGACCGAGGGCCTACCTGGCACTGCAAATGCTTCTGCCCGGAGAAACAAAACTCAGCACCCCAGGTTCATGGTCTCAGTTTGCAGAGCTCCGTGGGCACTCTCAAAGCAGCCCGAGTTGGCACAGGTGGCAGAATATCCCTGGGCAGCATCTTGATATTCGTGGAAAGCTTGCTGCCAGCCTGCACCTAAGGAACAAGGGCATACCTGGTACTGAGAGAGGCTTCTGCCCGGGAAAACAAAACCCACAGTCCTACGTTCTTGGTCTCAGTTTGCAGAGCTCCGTGGGCACCCTCATAGCAGCACGAGTTGGCCCAAGTGGCAGCTGGTCCCTGGGCAGCATCTTGATATTCGTGGAAATCCAGCCAGGCAGCCTGCCCCTGAGGAACAAGGACCACCTGGTACTGACAAAGGCTTCTGCCCGGGGAAACAAAACCCACCAGCCCATGTTCCACATCTCAGTTTGCAGAGCTCCATGGGCACTCTCAAAGCAGCCCAAGTTGGCACAGGTGGCAGCTTGTCCCTGGGCGGCATCTTGATATTTGTGGAAATCCTGCAGGCAGCCGGCCCCCAAGGGCCAAGGGCCTACCTGGTACTGACAAAGGCTTCTGCCCGGGGAAACAAAACCCAGCACCCCACGTTTCTGGTCTCAGTTTGCAGAGCTCCATGGGCACTCTCAAAGCAGCCCGAGTTGGCACAGGTGGCAGCTTGTCCCTGGGCAGCATCTTGATATTCGTGGAAATCCAGCAGGCAGTCGGCCCTGAAGGGCCGAGGGCCTACCTGGTACTGACAAATGCTTCTGCCCGGGGAAACAAAACTCACCAAGGCAAGTTCCTGGTCTCAGTTTGCAGAGCTCCATGGGCACTCTCAAAGCAGCGCGAGTTGGCACAGGTGGCAGCTTGTCCCTGGGCAGCATCTTGATATTCATGGAAATCCAGCAGGCTGCCTGCCCTTAAGGACCAAGGGCCTACCTGGCACTGCAAATGCTTCTGCCCAGGGAAACAAAACTCAGCACCCCAGGTTCATGGTCTCAGTTTGCAGAGCTCCATGGGCACTCTCAAAGCAGCCCGAGTTGGCACAGGTGGCAGCTTGTCCCTGGGCAGCATCTTGATATTCGTGGAAATCTTCCTGCCAGCCTGCCCCTAAGGAACAAGGGCCTACCTGGTACTGAGAGAGGCTTCTGCCCGAGAAAACAAAACCCACAACCCTAGGTTATGGTCTCAGTTTGCAGAGCTCCGTGGGCACCCCCAAAGCAGCGCGAATTGGCCCAAGTGGCAGCTTGTCCCTGGGCGGCATCTTGATATTCGTGGAAATCCAGCAGGCAGACGGCCCTGAAGTTCCGAGAGCCTGCCTGGTACTGCAAATGCTTCTGCCCGGGGAAACAAAACTCACCAAGGCAAGTTCCTGGTCTCAGTTTGCAGAGCTCCATGGGCACTCTCAAAGCAGCCCGAGTTGGCACAGGTGGCAGCTTGTCCCTGGGTGGCATCTTGATATTCGTGGAAATCCAGCAGGCAGACTGCCTCTAAGGGCTGAGGGCCTACTTCGTACTGACAAAGGCTTCTGACCGGGAAAACAAAACCCATAACCCCACATACTTTATCTCAGTTTGAAGAGCTCCGTGGGCACTCTCAAAGCAGCCCAAGTTGGCACAAGTGGCAGCTTGTCCCTGGGCAGCATTTTGATATTCGTGGAAATCCTGCAGGCAGCTGGCCCCCAAGGGCCAAGGGCCGACCTGGTACTGACAAAGGCTTCTGCCCGGGAAAACAAAACTCAGAACACCACGTTTCTGGTCTCAGTTTGCAGAGCACCATGGGCGCTCTCAAAGCAGCGCGAGTTGGCACAGGTGGCAGCTTGTCCCTGGGCAGCATCTTGATATTCGTGGAAATCCAGCAGGCTGCCTGCCCTTAAGGACCGAGGGCGTACCTGGCACTTCAAATGCTTCTGCCCGGAGAAACAAAACTCAGCACCCCAGGTTCATGGTCTCAGTTTGCAGAGCTCCATGGGCACTCTCAAAGCAGCACGAGTTGGCTCAGGTGGCAGCTTGTCCCTGGGCAGCATCTTGATATTCGTGGAAATCCTGCAGGCAGCCTGCCCCTAAGGAACAAGGGCCTACCTGGTACTGACAAAGGCTTCTGCCCGGGAAAACAAAACCCACAACCCTACCTTCCTGGTCTCAGTTTGCAGAGCTCCGTGGGCACCCTCAAAGCAGCGCGAGTTGGCACAAGTGGCAGCTTGTCCCTGGGCAGCATCTTGATATTCGTGGAAATCCAGCCGGCAGCCTGCCCCCGAGGAACAAGGGCCTTCCTGGTACTGACAAAGGCTTCTGCCCAGGGAAACAAAACCCAGCACCCCACGTTTCTGGTCTCAGTTTGCAGAGCTCCGTGGGCACTCTCAAAGCAGCGTGAGTTGGCACAGGTGGCAGCTTGTCCCTGGGCAGCATCTTGATATTCGTGGAAATACAGCAGGCTGCCTGCCCTTAAGGACCGAGGGCCTACCTGGCACTGCAAATGCTTCTGCCCGGAGAAACAAAACTCAGCACCCCAGGTTCATGGTCTCAGTTTGCAGAGCTCCGTGGGCACTCTCAAAGCAGCCCGAGTTGGCACAGGTGGCAGAATATCCCTGGGCAGCATCTTGATATTCGTGGAAAGCTTGCTGCCAGCCTGCACCTAAGGAACAAGGGCATACCTGGTACTGAGAGAGGCTTCTGCCCGGGAAAACAAAACCCACAGTCCTACGTTCTTGGTCTCAGTTTGCAGAGCTCCGTGGGCACCCTCATAGCAGCACGAGTTGGCCCAAGTGGCAGCTGGTCCCTGGGCAGCATCTTGATATTCGTGGAAATCCAGCCGGCAGCCTGCCCCTGAGGAACAAGGACTCTTCTGGTACTGACAAAGGCTTCTGCCCGGGGAAAGAAAACCCACCAGCCCATGTTCCACATCTCAGTTTGCAGAGCTCCATGGGCACTCTCAAAGCAGCCCAAGTTGGCACAGGTGGCAGCTTGTCCCTGGGCGGCATCTTGATATTTGTGGAAATCCTGCAGGCAGCCGGCCCCCAAGGGCCAAGGCCTGACCTGGTACTGACAACGGCTTCTGCCCGGGGAAACAAAACCCACCACCCCACGTTCCAGGTCTCAGTTTGCAGAGCTCCATGGGCACTCTCAAACCAGCCCGAGTTGGCACAGGTGGCAGCTTGTCCCTGGGCGGCATCTTGATATTCGTGGAAATTCAGCAGGCAGCCTGCCCCTGTGGAACAAGGGCCGACCTGACACTGACAAAGGCTTCTGACTGGGAAAAGAATACTCAGAACACCACTTTCCTGGTCCCAGTTTGCAGAGCTCCATGGGCACTCTCAAAGCAGCCCGAGTTGGCACAGGTGGCAGCTTGTACCTGGGCAGCATCTTGATATTCGTGGAAATTCAGCAGGCTGACGGCCCTGAAAGACCGTGGGCCTACCTAGTACTGACAAATACTTCTGCCCGGGAAAACAAAACACAGCACCCCAGGGTCCTGGTCACAGTTTGCAGAGCTCCGTGGGCACTCTCAAAGCAGCGTGAGTTGGCAAAGGTGGCAGCTTGTCCCTGGGCGGAAACTTGATTTTCGTGGAAATCCTGGTGCCAGCCTCCCCCAAAGGGCCGAGGGCCTACCTGGTCCTGCAAATGTTTCTGCCCGGGAAAACAACACCGACAAACCCACGTTCCTGGTCTCAGTTTGAAGAACTCCGTGGGCACTCTCAAAGCAGCCCGAGTTGGCACAGGTGGCAGAATATCCCTGGGCAGCATCTTGATATTCGGGGAAATCTTGCTTCCAGGCTGTCCCTAAGGAACAAGGGCCTACTTGGTACTGACAAAGGCTTCTGCCCTGGAAAACAAAACCCAGCACCCCACGTTTCTGGTCTCAGTTTGCAGAGCACCATGGGCACTCTCAAAGCAGCCCGAGTTGGCACAGGTGGCAGCTTGTCCCTGGGCAGCATCTTGATATTCGTGGAAATACAGCAGGCTGCCTGCCCTTAAGGACCGAGGGCCTACCTGGCACTGCAAATGCTTCTGCCCGGAGAAACAAAACTCAGCACCCCAGGTTCATGGTCTCAGTTTGCAGAGCTCCGTGGGCACTCTCAAAGCAGCCCGAGTTGGCACAGGTGGCAGAATATCCCTGGGCAGCATCTTGATATTCGTGGAAAGCTTGCTGCCAGCCTGCACCTAAGGAACAAGGGCATACCTGGTACTGAGAGAGGCTTCTGCCCGGGAAAACAAAACCCACAGTCCTACGTTCTTGGTCTCAGTTTGCAGAGCTCCGTGGGCACCCTCATAGCAGCACGAGTTGGCCCAAGTGGCAGCTGGTCCCTGGGCAGCATCTTGATATTCGTGGAAATCCAGCCGGCAGCCTGCCCCTGAGGAACAAGGACTCACCTGGTACTGACAAAGGCTTCTGCCCGGGGAAACAAAACCCACCAGCCCATGTTCCACATCTCAGTTTGCAGAGCTCCATGGGCACTCTCAAAGCAGCCCAAGTTGGCACAGGTGGCAGCTTGTCCCTGGGCGGCATCTTGATATTTGTGGAAATCCTGCAGGCAGCCGGCCCCCAAGGGCCAAGGGCCGACCTGGTACTGACAACGGCTTCTGCCAGGGGAAACAAAACCCAGCACCCCACGTTTCTGGTCTCAGTTTGCAGAGCTCCATGGGCACTCTCAAAGCAGCACGAGTTGGCACAGGTGGCAGCTTGTCCCTGGGCAGCATCTTGATATTCGTGGAAATCCAGCAGGCAGTCGGCCCTGAAATTCCGAGGGCCTACCTGGTACTGACAAATGCTTCTGCCCGGGGAAACAAAACTCACCAACGCACGTTCCTGGTCTCACTTTGCAGAGCTCCAAGGGCACTCTCAAAGCAGCGCGAGTTGGCACAGGTGGCAGCTTGTCCTTTGGCAGCATCTTGATATTCATGGAAATCCAGCAGGCTGCCTGCCCTTAAAGACCAAGGGCCTACCTGGCACTGCAAATGCTTCTGCCCAGGGAAACAAAACTCAGCACCCCAGGTTCATGGTCTCAGTTTGCAGAGCTCCATGGGCACTCTCAAAGCAGCCCGAGTTGGCACAGGTGGCAGCTTGTCCCTGGGCAGCATCTTGATATTCGTGGAAATCTTCCTGCCAGCCTGCCCCTAAGGAACAAGGGCCTACCTGGTACTGAGAGAGGCTTCTGCCCGAGAAAACAAAACCCACAACCCTAGGTTATGGTCTCAGTTTGCAGAGCTCCGTGGGCACCCCCAAAGCAGCGCGAGTTGGCCCAAGTGGCAGCTTGTCCCTGGGCAGCATTTTGATATTCGTGGAAATCCAGCAGGCAGACGGCCCTGAAGTTCCGAGAGCCTGCCTGGTACTGCAAATGCTTCTGCCCGGGGAAACAAAACTCACCAAGGCAAGTTCCTGGTCTAACTTTGCAGAGCTCCATGGGCACTCTCAAAGCAGCCCGAGTTGGCACAGGTGGCAGCTTGTCCCTGGGTGGCATCTTGATATTCGTGGAAATCCAGCAGGCAGACTGCCTCTAAGGGCTGAGGGCCTACTTCGTACTGACAAAGGCTTCTGACCGGGAAAACAAAACCCATAACCCCACATACTTTATCTCAGTTTGAAGAGCTCCGTGGGCACTCTCAAAGCAGCCCAAGTTGGCACAAGTGGCAGCTTGTCCCTGGGCAGCATTTTGATATTCGTGGAAATCCTGCAGGCAGCTGGCCCCCAAGGGCCAAGGGCCGACCTGGTACTGACAAAGGCTTCTGCCCGGGAAAACAAAACTCAGAACACCACGTTTCTGGTCTCAGTTTGCAGAGCACCATGGGCGCTCTCAAAGCAGCGCGAGTTGGCACAGGTGGCAGCTTGTCCCTGGGCAGCATCTTGATATTCGTGGAAATCCAGCAGGCTGCCTGCCCTTAAGGACCGAGGGCGTACCTGGCACTTCAAATGCTTCTGCCCGGAGAAACAAAACTCAGCACCCCAGGTTCATGGTCTCAGTTTGCAGAGCTCCATGGGCACTCTCAAAGCAGCACGAGTTGGCACAGGTGGCAGCTTGTCCCTGGGCAGCATCTTGATATTCGTGGAAATCCTGCAGGCAGCCTGCCCCTAAGGAACAAGGGCCTACCTGGTACTGACAAAGGCTTCTGCCCGGGAAAACAAAACCCACAACCCTACCTTCCTGGTCTCACTTTGCAGAGCTCCGTGGGCACCCTCAAAGCAGCGCGAGTTGGCACAAGTGGCAGCTTGTCCCTGGGCAGCATCTTGATATTCGTGGAAATCCAGCCGGCAGCCTGCCCCCGAGGAACAAGGGCCTTCCTGGTACTGACAAAGGCTTCTGCCCAGGGAAACAAAACCCAGCACCCCACGTTTCTGGTCTCAGTTTGCAGAGCTCCGTGGGCACTCTCAAAGCAGCGTGAGTTGGCACAGGTGGCAGCTTGTCCCTGGGCAGCATCTTGATATTCGTGGAAATACAGCAGGCTGCCTGCCCTTAAGGACCGAGGGCCTACCTGGCACTGCAAATGCTTCTGCCCGGAGAAACAAAACTCAGCACCCCAGGTTCATGGTCTCAGTTTGCAGAGCTCCGTGGGCACTCTCAAAGCAGCCCGAGTTGGCACAGGTGGCAGAATATCCCTGGGCAGCATCTTGATATTCGTGGAAAGCTTGCTGCCAGCCTGCACCTAAGGAACAAGGGCATACCTGGTACTGAGAGAGGCTTCTGCCCGGGAAAACAAAACCCACAGTCCTACGTTCTTGGTCTCAGTTTGCAGAGCTCCGTGGGCACCCTCATAGCAGCACGAGTTGGCCCAAGTGGCAGCTGGTCCCTGGGCAGCATCTTGATATTCGTGGAAATCCAGCCGGCAGCCTGCCCCTGAGGAACAAGGACTCTTCTGGTACTGACAAAGGCTTCTGCCCGGGGAAAGAAAACCCACCAGCCCATGTTCCACATCTCAGTTTGCAGAGCTCCATGGGCACTCTCAAAGCAGCCCAAGTTGGCACAGGTGGCAGCTTGTCCCTGGGCGGCATCTTGATATTTGTGGAAATCCTGCAGGCAGCCGGCCCCCAAGGGCCAAGGCCTGACCTGGTACTGACAACGGCTTCTGCCCGGGGAAACAAAACCCACCACCCCACGTTCCAGGTCTCAGTTTGCAGAGCTCCATGGGCACTCTCAAACCAGCCCGAGTTGGCACAGGTGGCAGCTTGTCCCTGGGCGGCATCTTGATATTCGTGGAAATTCAGCAGGCAGCCTGCCCCTGTGGAACAAGGGCCGACCTGACACAGACAAAGGCTTCTGACTGGGAAAACAATACTCAGAACACCACTTTCCTGGTCCCAGTTTGCAGAGCTCCATGGGCACTCTCAAAGCAGCCCGAGTTGGCACAGGTGGCAGCTTGTCCCTGGGCAGCATCTTGATATTCGTGGAAATTCAGCAGGCTGACGGCCCTGAAAGACCGTGGGCCTACCTAGTACTGACAAATACTTCTGCCCGGGAAAACAAAACACAGCACCCCAGGGTCCTGGTCACAGTTTGCAGAGCTCCGTGGGCACTCTCAAAGCAGCGTGAGTTGGCAAAGGTGGCAGCTTGTCCCTGGGCGGAAACTTGATTTTCGTGGAAATCCTGGTGCCAGCCTCCCCCAAAGGGCCGAGGGCCTACCTGGTCCTGCAAATGTTTCTGCCCGGGAAAACAACACCGACAAACCCACGTTCCTGGTCTCAGTTTGAAGAACTCCGTGGGCACTCTCAAAGCAGCCCGAGTTGGCACGGGTGGCAGAATATCCCTGGGCAGCATTTTGATATTCGGGGAAATCTTGCTTCCAGGCTGTCCCTAAGGAACAAGGGCCTACTTGGTACTGACAAAGGCTTCTGCCCTGGAAAACAAAACCCAGCACCCCACGTTTCTGGTCTCAGTTTGCAGAGCACCATGGGCACTCTCAAAGCAGCCCGAGTTGGCACAGGTGGCAGCTTGTCCCTGGGCAGCATCTTGATATTCGTGGAAATACAGCAGGCTGCCTGCCCTTAAGGACCGAGGGCCTACCTGGCACTGCAAATGCTTCTGCCCGGAGAAACAAAACTCAGCACCCCAGGTTCATGGTCTCAGTTTGCAGAGCTCCGTGGGCACTCTCAAAGCAGCCCGAGTTGGCACAGGTGGCAGAATATCCCTGGGCAGCATCTTGATATTCGTGGAAAGCTTGCTGCCAGCCTGCACCTAAGGAACAAGGGCATACCTGGTACTGAGAGAGGCTTCTGCCCGGGAAAACAAAACCCACAGTCCTACGTTCTTGGTCTCAGTTTGCAGAGCTCCGTGGGCACCCTCATAGCAGCACGAGTTGGCCCAAGTGGCAGCTGGTCCCTGGGCAGCATCTTGATATTCGTGGAAATCCAGCCGGCAGCCTGCCCCTGAGGAACAAGGACTCTCCTGGTACTGACAAAGGCTTCTGCCCGGGGAAAGAAAACCCACCAGCCCATGTTCCACATCTCAGTTTGCAGAGCTCCATGGGCACTCTCAAAGCAGCCCAAGTTGGCACAGGTGGCAGCTTGTCCCTGGGCGGCATCTTGATATTTGTGGAAATCCTGCAGGCAGCCGGCCCCCAAGGGCCAAGGGCCGACCTGGTACTGACAACGGCTTCTGCCAGGGGAAACAAAACCCAGCACCCCACGTTTCTGGTCTCAGTTTGCAGAGCTCCATGGGCACCATCAAAGCAGCCCGAGTTGGCACAGGTGGCAGCTTGTCCTTTGGCAGCATCTTGATATTCATGGAAATCCAGCAGGCTGCCTGCCCTTAAAGACCAAGGGCCTACCTGGCACTGCAAATGCTTCTGCCCAGGGAAACAAAACTCAGCACCCCAGGTTCATGGTCTCAGTTTGCAGAGCTCCATGGGCACTCTCAAAGCAGCCCGAGTTGGCACAGGTGGCAGCTTGTCCCTGGGCAGCATCTTGATATTCGTGGAAATCTTCCTGCCAGCCTGCCCCTAAGGAACAAGGGCCTACCTGGCACTGAGAGAGGCTTCTGCCCGGGAAAACAAAACCCACAATCCTACGTTCCTGGTCTCAGTTTGCAGAGCTCCGTGGGCACCCTCAAAGCAGCGCGAGTTGGCACAAGTGGCAGCTTGTCCCTGGGCAGCATCTTGATATTCGTGGAAATTGAGCCGCCAGCCTGCCCCTGATGAACAAGGGCCCTCCTGGTACTGACAAAGGCTTCTGCCCAGGGAAACAAAACCCACCACCCCACGTTCCACATCTCAGATTGCAGAGCTCCATGGGCACTCTCAAAGCAGACCGAGTTAGCACAGGTGGCAGCTTGTCCCTGGGCGGCATCTTGGTATTGGCGGAAATCCAGCAGGCAGTCGGCCCCTAAGGGCCGTGGGCCTACCTGGAACAGACAAAGGCTTCTGCCCAGGTAAACAAAGTTCGCCACCACACGTTCATGGTCTCAGTTTGCAGAGCTCCATGGGTACTCTAAAATCAGCGTGAGTTGCCACAGGTGGCAGCTTGTCCCTGGGCGGCATCTTGATATTCGTCGAAATCCGGCAGGCCGACGGCCCTAAGGACTGAGAGCCTACCTGGTACTGACAAAGGCTTCTGCCCAGGAAAAAAAAACCCACCACCCGACGTTCCGGGTCTCAGTTTGCAGAGCTCTGTGGGCACTCTTAAAGCAGCCCGAGTTGGCACAGGTGGCAGCTTGCCCCTGGGCGGCATCTTGATATTGGCAGAAATCCAGCCGGCAGCCGGCCCATAAGTGCCAAGGGCCTACCTGGTACTGACAAATGCTTCTGCCCAGGGAAACAAAACAGACCAACCCACGTTAACGGTCTCAGTTTGCAGAGCTCCATGGGCACTCTCAAGGCAGCGTGAGTTGGCACAGGTGGCAGCTTGTCCCTGGGCAGCATCTTCAGATTCGCAAAAACCCAGCAGGCAGCTGGCCCCGAAGGGCGAAGGCCTACCTGGTACTGACAAAGGCTTCTGCCCAGGTAAACTAAGCTCACCACACCACGTGCCTGGTCTCAGATTGCAGAACTCCATGGGCACACTCAAAGCAGCCCGAATTGGCACAGGTGGCAGTTTGTCCCTGGGTGGCATCTTGATATTGGCGGAAATCCAGCAGGCAGACGGCCCCTAAGGACTGAGGGCCTACCTGATACTGACACAGCTTCTGCCCCGGAATACAAAACTCACGAGCCCACGTTCCTGGTCTCAGTTGGCAGAGCTCTTTAGGCACTCTGCAAGCAGCCTGACTTGGCACTGGTGGCAGCCTGTCCCTTGGTGGCAAGTTGAAATTCGTGGAAATCTAGCAACCAGCTAGCCGCAGTGGGCTGGTGTTGTGCGGCTTGCTTCTTCACCTCCTGCAAGCTGCCGGCTCTCCGTCTAGCGAAAGCGAAAGAGCCGCTACTTCGCGCACTGGTGCTTGTGCCGGTGGCGGTGCGCTCCGGAGCGCTGCTTCGGGCGAAAGACGCCGGCCAGCGGCACTTCGCTCCGGACAGCCCCGTACCTCCGTCTTCTTCCTCTCTCGTCGTCTGCATCCTAGCCAAAAGCTTCTCCATGACTTCTCGCCGAGAGAGAAAGTGTGCCAGCACTGCAAACATCTTCCGATCTTGCTTGACGAGTTCAACCAGTTCTTTGCATCTCGCAGCTCAAAGAGACCCGCAAGAGTTTCCACGGAGCGTTGTAGGAGTACTAGCAAGATGCATTGCAAAGTTGTCCAAAAACTTCTTCCATTCGCATGCTAACGTGATTTTCAAAGGCATACGAGTGGCAATCCACCATCCCGCAGCAGTTCGACAGCTGCGCCCACAATGCTGCTATTGTGCGGCTTGCTTCTTCACCTCCTGCAAGCTGCCGGCTCTCCGTCTAGCGAAGGCGAAAGAGCCGCTACTTCGCGCACTGCTGCTTGTGCCTGTGGCGGTGCGCTCCGGCGCGCTGCTTCGGGCGAAAGACGCCGGCCAGCGGCACTTCGCTCCGGATAGCCCCGTACCTCCGTCTTCTGCCTCTCTCGTCGTCTGCATCCTAGCCAAAAGCTTCTCCATGACTTCTCGCCGAGAGAGAAAGTGTGCCAGCACTGCAAACATCTTCCCATCTTGCTTGACGAGTTCACCCAGTTCTTTGCATCTCGCAGCTCAAAGAGACCCGCAAGAGTTTCCACGGAGCGTTGCAGGAGCACTAGCAAGATGCATTGCAAAGTTGTCCAAAAACTTCTTCCATTCGCATGCTAACGTGATTTTCAAAGGCATACGAGTGGCAATCCACCATCCCGCAGCAGTAAGAGAGCTGCGCACACAAGGCTGCTGTTGTGCGGCTTGCTTCTTCACCTGCTGCAAGCTGCCGGCTCTCCGTCTAGCGAAAGCGAAAGAGCCGCTACTTCGCGCACTGCTGCTTGTGCCGGTGGCGGTGCGCTCCGGAGCGCTGCTTCGGGCGAAAGACGCCGGCCAGCGGCACTTCGCTCCGGACAGCCCCGTACCTCCGTCTTCTGCCTCTCTCGTCGTCTGCATCCTAGCCTAAAGCTTCTCCATGACTTCTCGCCGAGAGAGAAAGTGTGCCAGCTCTGCAAACATCTTCCGATCTTGTTTGACGAGTTCACCCAGTTCTTTGCATCTCGCAGCGCAAAGAGACCCGCAAGAGTTTCCACGGAGCGTTGCAGGAGCACTAGCAAGATGCATTGCAAAGTTGTCCAAAAACTTCTTCCATTCGCATGCTAACGTGATTTTCAAAGGCATACGAGTGGCAATCCACCATCCCGCAGCAGTTCGAGAGCTGCGCCCACAATGCTGCTGTTGTGCGGCTTGCTTCTTCACCTCCTGCAAGCTGCCGGCTCTCCGTCTAGCGAAAGCGAAAGAGCCGCTACTTCGCGCACTGCTGCTTGTGCCGGTGGCGGTGCGCTCCGGAGCGCTGCTTCGGGCGAAAGACGCCGGCCAGCGGCACTTCGCTCCGGACAGCTCCGTACCTCCGTCTTCTGCCTCTCTCGTCGTCTGCATCCTAGCCTAAAGCTTCTCCATGACTTCTCGCCGAGAGAGAAAGTGTGCCAGCACTGCAAACATCTTCCGATCTTGCTTGACGAGTTCACCCAGTTCTTTGCATCTCGCAGCGCAAAGAGACCCGCAAGAGTTTCCACGGAGCGTTGCAGGAGCACTAGCAAGATGCATTGCAAAGTTGTCCAAAAACTTCTTCCATTCGCATGCTAACGTGATTTTCATAGGCATACGAATGGCAATCCACCATCCCGCAGCAGTAAGAGAGCTCCGCCCTCAATGCTGCTGTTGTGCGGCTTGCTTCTTCACCTCCTGCAAGCTGCCGGCTCTCCGTCTAGCGAAAGCGAAAGAGCCGCTACTTCGCGCACTGCTGCTTGTGCCGGTGGCGGTGCGCTCCGGAGCGCTGCTTCGGGCGAAAGACGCCGGCCAGCGGCACTTCGCTCCGGATAGCCCCGTACCTCCGTCTTCTGCCTCTCTCGTCGTCTGCATCCTAGCCAAAAGCTTCTCCATCACTTCTCGCCGAGAGAGAAAGTGTGCCAGCTCTGCAAACATCTTCCGATCTTGTTTGACGAGTTCACCCAGTTCTTTGCATCTCGCAGCGCAAAGAGACCCGCAAGAGTTTCCACGGAGCGTTGCAGGAGCACTAGCAAGATGCATTGCAAAGTTGTCCAAAAACTTCTTCCATTCGCATGCTAACGTGATTTTCAAAGGCATACGAGTGGCAATCCACCATCCCGCAGCAGTTCGAGAGCTGCGCCCACAATGCTGCTGTTGTGCGGCTTGCTTCTTCACCTCCTGCAAGCTGCCGGCTCTCCGTCTAGCGAAAGCGAAAGAGCCGCTACTTCGCGCACTGCTGCTTGTGCCGGTGGCGGTGCGCTCCGGAGCGCTGCTTCGGGCGAAAGACGCCGGCCAGCGGCACTTCGCTCCGGACAGCTCCGTACCTCCGTCTTCTGCCTCTCTCGTCGTCTGCATCCTAGCCTAAAGCTTCTCCATGACTTCTCGCCGAGAGAGAAAGTGTGCCAGCACTGCAAACATCTTCCGATCTTGCTTGACGAGTTCACCCAGTTCTTTGCATCTCGCAGTTCAAAGAGACCCGCAAGAGTTTCCACGGAGCGTTGCAGGAGCACTAGCAAGATGCATTGCAAAGTTGTCCAAAAACTTCTTCCATTCGCATGCTAACGTGATTTTCAAAGGCATACGAGTGGCAATCCACCATCCCGCAGCAGTTCGAGAGCTGCGCACACAAGGCTGCTGTTGTGCGGCTTGCTTCTTCACCTGCTGCAAGCTGCCGGCTCTCCGTCTAGCGAAAGCGAAAGAGCCGCTACTTCGCGCACTGCTGCTTGTGCCGGTGGCGGTGCGCTCCGGAGCGCTGCTTCGGGCGAAAGACGCCGGCCAGCGGCACTTCGCTCCGGACAGCCCCGTACCTCCGTCTTCTGCCTCTCTCGTCGTCTGCATCCTAGCCAAAAGCTTCTCCATGACTTCTCGCCGAGAGAGATAGTGTGCCAGCACTGCAAACATCTTCCGATCTTGCTTGACGAGTTCACCCAGTTCTTTGCATCTCGCAGCTCAAAGAGACCCGCAAGAGTTTCCACGGAGCGTTGCAGGAGCACTAGCAAGATGCTTTGCAAAGTTGTCCAAAAACTTCTTCCATTCGCATGCTAACGTGATTTTCAAAGGCATACGAGTGGCAATCCACCATCCCGCAGCAGTTCGAGAGCTGCGCCCACAATGCTGCTGTTGTGCGGCTTGCTTCTTCACCTCCTGCAAGCTGCCGGCTCTCCGTCTAGCGAAAGCGAAAGAGCCGCTACTTCGCGCACTGCTGCTTGTGCCGGTGGCGGTGCGCTCCGGAGCGCTGCTTCGGGCGAAAGACGCCGGCCAGCGGCACTTCGCTCCGGACAGCCCCGTACCTCCGTCTTCTGCCTCTCTCGTCGTCTGCATCCTAGCCAAAAGCTTCTCCATGACTTCTCGCCGAGAGAGAAAGTGTGCCAGCACTGCAAACATCTTCCCATCTTGCTTGACGAGTTCACCCAGTTCTTTGCATCTCGCAGCGCAAAGAGACCCGCAAGAGTTTCCACGGAGCGTTGCAGGAGCACTAGCAAGATGCATTGCAAAGTTGTCCAAAAACTTCTTCCATTCGCATGCTAACGTGATTTTCAAAGGCATACGAGTGGCAATCCACCATCCCGCAGCAGTAAGAGAGCTGCGCCCACAATGCTGCTGTTGTGCGGCTTGCTTCTTCACCTCCTGCAAGCTGCCGGCTCTCCGTCTAGCGAAAGCGAAAGAGCCGCTTCTTCGCGCACTGCTGCTTGTGCCGGTGGCGGTGCGCTCCGGCGCGCTGCTTCGGGCGAAAGACGCCGGCCAGCGGCACTTCGCTCCGGACAGCCCCGTACCTCCGTCTTCTGCCTCTCTCGTCGTCTGCATCCTAGCCTAAAGCTTCTCCATGACTTCTCGCCGAGAGAGAAAGTGTGCCAGCACTGCAAACATCTTCCCATCTTGCTTGACGAGTTCACCCAGTTCTTTGCATCTCGCAGCGCAAAGAGACCCGCAAGAGTTTCCACGGAGCGTTGCAGGAGCACTAGCAAGATGCATTGCAAAGTTGTCCAAAAACTTCTTCCATTCGCATGCTAACGTGATTTTCAAAGGCATACGAGTGGCATTCCACCATCCCGCAGCAGTAAGAGAGCTGCGCCCACAATGCTGCTGTTGTGCGGCTTGCTTCTTCACCTCCTGCAAGCTGCCGGCTCTCCGTCTAGCGAAAGCGAAAGAGCCGCTACTTCGCGCACTGCTGCTTGTGCCGGTGGCGGTGCGCTCCGGAGCGCTGCTTCGGGCGAAAGACGCCGGCGAGCGGCACTTCGCTCCGGACAGCTCCGTACCTCCGTCTTCTGCCTCTCTCGTCGTCTGCATTCTAGCCTAAAGCCTTCTCCATGACTTCTCGCCGAGAGAGAAAGTGTGCCAGCACTGCAAACATCTCCGATCTTGTTTGACGAGTTCACCCAGTTCTTTGCATCTCGCAGCGCAAAGAGACCCGCAAGAGTTTCCACGGAGCGTTGCAGGAGCACTAGCAAGATGCATTGCATAGTTGTCCAAAAACTTCTTCCATTCGCATGCTAACGTGATTTTCAAAGGCATACGAGTGGCAATCCACCATCCCGCAGCAGTTCGACAGCTGCGCCCACAATGCTGCTGTTGTGCGGCTTGCTTCTTCACCTCCTGCAAGCTGCCGGCTCTCCGTCTAGCGAAAGCGAAAGAGCCGCTACTTCGCGCACTGCTGCTTGTGCCGGTGGCGGTGCGCTCCGGAGCGCTGCTTCGGGCGAAAGACGCCGGCCAGCGGCACTTCGCTCCGGATAGCCCCGTACCTCCGTCTTCTGCCTCTCTCGTCGTCTGTATCCTAGCCAAAAGCTTCTCCATGACTTCTCGCCGAGAGAGAAAGTGTGCCAGCACTGCAAACATCTTCCGATCTTGCTTGACGAGTTCATCCAGTTCTTTGCATCTCGCAGCGCAAAGAGACCCGCAAGAGTTTCCACGGAGTGTTGCAGGAGCACTAGCAAGATGCATTGCAAAGTTGTCCAAAAACTTCTTCCATTCGCATGCTAACGTGATTTTCAAAGGCATACGAGTGGCAATCCACCATCCCGCAGCAGTTCGAGAGCTGCGTACACAATGCTGCTGTTGTGCGGCTTGCTTCTTCACCTCCTGCAAGCTGCCGGCTCTCCGTTTAGCGAAGGCGAAAGAGCCGCTTCTTCGCGCACTGCTGCTTGTGCCGGTGGCGGTGCGCTCCGGAGCGCTGCTTCGGGCGATAGACGCCCGCGAGCGGCACTTCGCTCCGGACAGCTCCGTACCTCCGTCTTCTGCCTCTCTCGTCGTCTGCATCCTAGCCAAAAGCTTCTCCATGACTTCTCGCCGAGAGAGAAAGTGTGCCAGCACTGCAAACATCTTCCGATCTTGCTTGACGAGTTCACCCAGTTCTTTGCATCTCGCAGAGCAAAGAGACCCGCAAGAGGTTCCACGGAGCGTTGCAGGAGCACTAGCAAGATGCATTGCAAAGTTGTCCAAAAACTTCTTCCATTCGCATGCTAACGTGATTTTCAAAGGCATACGAGTGGCAATCCACCATCCCGCAGCAGTAAGAGAGCTGCGCCCACAATGCTGCTGTTGTGCGGCTTGCTTCTTCACCTCCTGCAAGCTGCCGGCTCTCCGTCTACCGAAGGCGAAAGAGCCGCTACTTCGCGCACTGCTGCTTGTGCCGGTGGCGGTGCGCTCCGGAGCGCTGCTTCGGGCGAAAGACGCCGGCCAGCGGCACTTCGCTCCGGATAGCCCCGTACCTCCGGCTTCTGCCTCTCTCGTCGTCTGCATCCTAGCCAAAAGCTTCTCCATGACTTCTCGCCGAGAGAGAAAGTGTGCCAGCACTGCAAACATCTTCCGATCTTGCTTGACGAGTTCACCCAGTTCTTTGCATCTCGCAGAGCAAAGAGACCCGCAAGAGTTTCCACGGAGCGTTGCAGGAGCACTAGCAAGATGCATTGCATAGTTGTCCAAAAACTTCTTCCATTCGCATGCTAACGTGATTTCAAAGGCATACGAGTGGCAATCCACCATCCCAGCAGTAAGAGAGCTGCGCCCACAATGCTGCTGTTGTGCGGCTTGCTTCTTCACCTCCTGCAAGCTGCCGGCTCTCCGTCTACCGAAGGCGAAAGAGCCGCTACTTCGCGCACTGCTGCTTGTGCCGGTGGCGGTGCGCTCCGGAGCGCTGCTTCGGGCGAAAGACGCCGGCCAGCGGCACTTCGCTCCGGACAGCCCCGTACCTCCGTCTTCTGCCTCTCTCGTCGTCTGCATCCTAGCCAAAAGCTTCTCCATGACTTCTCGCCGAGAGAGAAAGTGTGCCAGCACTGCAAACATCTTCCGATCTTGCTTGACGAGTTCACCCAGTTCTTTGCATCTCGCAGCGCAAAGAGACCCGCAAGAGTTTCCACGGAGCGTTGCAGGAGCACTAGCAAGATGCATTGCAAAGTTGCCAAAAAACTTCTTCCATTCGCATGCTAACGTGATTTTCAAAGGCATACGAGTGGCAATCCACCATCCCGCAGCAGTTCGACAGCTGCGCCCACAATGCTGCTGTTGTGCGGCTTGCTTCTTCACCTCCTGCAAGCTGCCGGCTCTCCGACTAGCGAAAGCGAAAGAGCCGCTACTTCGCGCACTGCTGCTTGTGCCGGTGGCGGTGCGCTCCGGAGCGCTGCTTCGGGCGAAAGACGCCGGCCAGCGGCACTTCGCTCCGGACAGCCCCGTACCTCCGTCTTCTGCCTCTCTCGTCGTCTGCATCCTAGCCAAAAGCTTCTCCATGACTTCTCGCCGAGAGAGAAAGTGTGCCAGCACTGCAAACATCTTCCGATCTAGCTTGACGAGTTCACCCAGTTCTTTGCATCTCGCAGCGCAAAGAGACCCGCAAGAGTTTCCACGGAGCGTTGCAGGAGCACTAGCAAGATGCATTGCAAAGTTGCCAAAAACTTCTTCCATTCGCATGCTAACGTGATTTTCAAAGGCATACGAGTGGCAATCCACCATCCCGCAGCAGTAAGAGAGCTGCGCCCACAATGCTGCTGTTGTGCGGCTTGCTTCTTCACCTCCTGCAAGCTGCCGGCTCTCCGTCTAGCGAAAGCGAAAGAGCCGCTACTTCGCGCACTGCTGCTCGTGCCGGTGGCGGTGCGCTCCGGAGCGCTGCTTCGGGCGAAAGACGCCGGCCAGCGGCACTTCGCTCCGGATAGCCCCGTACCTCCGTCTTCTGCCTCTCTCGTCGTCTGCATCCTAGCCAAAAGCTTCTCCATGACTTCTCGCCGAGAGAGAAAGTGTGCCAGCACTGCAAACATCTACCGATCTTGTTTGACGAGTTCACCCAGTTCTTTGCATCTCGCAGCGCAAAGAGACCCGCAAGAGTTTCCACGGAGCGTTGCAGGAGCACTAGCAAGATGCATTGCAAAGTTGTCCAAAAACTTCTTCCATTCGCATGCTAACGTGATTTTCAAAGGCATGCGAGTGGCAATCCACCATCCCGCAGCAGTTCGACAGCTGCGCCCACAATGCTGCTGTTGTGCCGCTTGCTTCTTCACCTCCTGCAAGCTGCCGGCTCTCCGTCTAGCGAAAGCGAAAGAGCCGCTACTTCGCGCACTGCTGCTTGTGCCGGTGGCGGTGCGCTCCGGAGCGCTGCTTCGGGCGAAAGACGCCGGCCAGCGGCACTTCGCTCCGGATAGCCCCGTACCTCCGTCTTCTGCCTCTCTCGTCGTCTGCATCCTAGCCAAAAGCTTCTCCATGACTTCTCGCCGAGAGAGAAAGTGTGCCAGCACTGCAAACATCTTCCGATCTTGCTTGACGAGTTCACCCAGTTCTTTGCATCTCGCAGCGCAAAGAGACCCGCAAGAGTTTCCACGGAGCGTTGCAGGAGCACTAGCAAGATGCATTGCAAAGTTGTCCAAAAACTTCTTCCATTCGCATGCTAACGTGATTTTCATAGGCATACGAATGGCAATCCACCATCCCGCAGCAGTAAGAGAGCTGCGCCCACAATGCTGCTGTTGTGCGGCTTGCTTCTTCACCTCCTGCAAGCTGCCGGCTCTCCGTCTAGCGAAAGCGAAAGAGCCGCTACTTCGCGCACTGCTGCTTGTGCCGGTGGCGGTGCGCTCCGGAGCGCTGCTTCGGGCGATAGACGCCGGCCAGCGGCACTTCGCTCCGGACAGCTCCGTACCTCCGTCTTCTGCCTCTCTCGTCGTCTGCATCCTAGCCAAAAGCTTCTCCATGACTTCTCGCCGAGAGAGAAAGTGTGCCAGCACTGCAAACATCTTCCGATCTTGCTTGACGAGTTCACCCAGTTCTTTGCATCTCGCAGAGCAAAGAGACCCGCAAGAGTTTCCACGGAGCGTTGCAGGAGCACTAGCAAGATGCATTGCAAAGTTGTCCAAAAACTTCTTCCATTCGCATGCTAACGTGATTTTCAAAGGCATACGAGTGGCAATCCACCATCCCGCAGCAGTAAGAGAGCTGCGCCCACAATGCTGCTGTTGTGCGGCTTGCTTCTTCACCTCCTGCAAGCTGCCGGCTCTCCGTCTACCGAAAGCGAAAGAGCCGCTTCTTCGCGCACTGCTGCTTGTGCCGGTGGCGGTGCGCTCCGGAGCGCTGCTTCGGGCGAAAGACGCCGGCCAGCGGCACTTCGCTCCGGACAGCCCCGTACCTCCGTCTTCTGCCTCTCTCGTCGTCTGCATCCTAGCCAAAAGCTTCTCCATGACTTCTCGCCGAGAGAGAAAGTGTGCCAGCACTGCAAACATCTTCCGATCTTGCTTGACGAGTTCACCCAGTTCTTTGCATCTCGCAGCGCAAAGAGACCCGCAAGAGTTTCCACGGAGCGTTGCAGGAGCACTAGCAAGATGCATTGCAAAGTTGTCCAAAAACTTCTTCCATTCGCATGCTAACGTGATTTTCAAAGGCATACGAGTGGCAATCCACCATCCCGCAGCAGTTCGAGAGCTGCGCCCACAATGCTGCTGTTGTGCGGCTTGCTTCTTCACCTCCTGCAAGCTGCCGGCTCTCCGTCTAGCGAAAGCGAAAGAGCCGCTACTTCGCGCACTGCTGCTTGTGCCGGTGGCGGTGCGCTCCGGAGCGCTGCTTCGGGCGAAAGACGCCGGCCAGCGGCACTTCGCTCCGGACAGCCCCGTACCTCCGTCTTCTGCCTCTCTCGTCGTCTGCATCCTAGCCAAAAGCTTCTCCATGACTTCTCGCCGAGAGAGAAAGTGTGCCAGCACTGCAAACATCTACCGATCTTGTTTGACGAGTTCACCCAGTTCTTTGCATCTCGCAGAGCAAAGAGACCCGCAAGAGTTTCCACGGAGCGTTGCAGGAGCACTAGCAAGATGCATTGCAAAGTTGTCCAAAAACTTCTTCCATTCGCATGCTAACGTGATTTTCAAAGGCATGCGAGTGGCAATCCACCATCCCGCAGCAGTTCGAGAGCTGCGCCCACAAGGCTGCTGTTGTGCGGCTTGCTTCTTCACCTCCTGCAAGCTGCCGGCTCTCCGTCTAGCGAAAGCGAAAGAGCCGCTACTTCGCGCACTGCTGCTTGTGCCGGTGGCGGTGCGCTCCGGCGCGCCGCTTCGGGCGAAAGACGCCGGCCAGCGGCACTTCGCTCCGGACAGCCCCGTACCTCCGTCTTCTGCCTCTCTCGTCGTCTGCATCCAA
Organism: Motacilla alba alba; assembly: GCF_015832195.1. NCBI lineage: Eukaryota > Metazoa > Chordata > Aves > Passeriformes > Motacillidae > Motacilla > Motacilla alba. The sequence goes on along the minus strand of NW_024037213.1, from coordinate 23,960 downwards.
GCCAAAAGCTTCTCCATGACTTTTCGCCGACAGAAATTGGGTGCCAGCACAGCAAACGTCTCCCAGTCTTGGCCCTGATTTTTGTCGTGGCTGCGCATTGTTGAAGCATTTATCTTTTTAATAAAGCGGCGAATTTATTTCGAGATGGCTATGATCTCTTCATACTTATCCTTGTGCGGTCAAGACACAGCAACAATACATTCTTGAGAAAGGAAAACATCTCGAGAGATATTCCAGTCCATCGGTGTGGCGCAGCTGCTGAAAAAGGGCAAAGCTGAAGAACCTTGCTCATCTTAATTTCTGTGCATCTCGCAGCATGCGAAGCATGAGGCAGCCGAGCACCGCGCTTTTGTGCGCTCTTAATGGAATTGCAAAAAATCCCACAGCTTTTCATCCACAAGCACAGTCAGCTGCATTCGCTTTTGCTTCTTGAAAAACTCACCGCTCTCCTTATATCGGTGTAGATCTTGATCTCTGGTTCCTGGGACTTTACCCAAGTGTTTGCTGTTTTGTACTTTCTTCTTTGGCAGTCAGGAACTTGTATATATAATCTGGTACATGTTTCTTGGAAAACATTTCCTGTCTAAAAATGATACATAGCTGCAATTTACCCGACTGTATATAACTACTACTCTTTTACTGTATAAAAAAGTGTATTAGAATGATACACCACCTGAATTTCAATGATTGAAAAAAGCGTCTTACTTCTTTTTCCTATTCTCTGTATTTCCTTCTCTTTGTTATGTTTCTTTGGCTATTATGTGCGTGCCCAATGGTTTTTCTGTTCCTGTTGTGGGACAGCAAATGTTCAGGCTCTTCTAATTTTGTCACTAATTAAATAATCCATCTTCCCCGCCGGAAAGATGCAGGATGTGTCTCATTTTCACTGCTCCTGTTTTGTTTCCTTATTCTTTTGAATGGCTCCCTGTCTTCCTACTCACACTCTGAGTAACGAATTTCTAATTTTCTTTCCTATCTGCCTTTATCAATTTTTCTCTGACTTGGATGCTATTGAATTAAGCCATGCCAAGTTGAAGACTTGCATCAAGAAGAGTGCTCAATGAAAAAAAAAACATTTAGTTTTGGGGTTCTATCACAGAAGAGTTCAAAGACTCTTCCCATGTGAAGAATATCTGATGAATATCTTAAAAACTATCATCTCTGTGTAAGTATTTTGCATCCAGTTCTTGCTCTAGTCCTTGCTTTGGCAAATTTGACACAAGTGAGGCATTGTGTGTTTTGCAGCTTCTAGGGAGATGGTTCCAGGTCTTGAGAAAGTCGTGGGCTTTGTCTCATCTTTAGACATCTGAAAATCACCTAGGCATCCCAAAGACTCATTAGAAATACAAATACCTGCAGGGAACCGGAGGTGAGCTTCATCTTACCATGTGTCTTGAACAGGGTGTTCTATGTGTGAAAGAGATTCTAGTCAGAATTCTGCTCAGTACAGTCCATCAAGTTGAGAGAATTGATCATTTTAATCTGGGCTTTAGATCCACAGAGGCTGAAGGTGTCTCCATGCTCCAGTGCCTATCAGTCTTCTCAAATATTTCAATCCATGAGTTGAATTCTAGAAGCAAAAACTTTTCTCCAGGTGACCTTTACCAAGAGACTCAATGTTAGGTGGAATCAAACAACTCCTTTTTTATCCATTTTATCGAAAGTGATCTTAAAGATTCAATCCATATGCTTAGGTGAGAGAAATCCTACCATTGGCAGATGGCATGTATTGGCCAGTATTGACAGCAGAAAGAAGCAAAAAAGCATGCCAAAAAATGCTGAATGCAGTAAGCAGACCATCAAGCAAACCGGTGGAAAAATAGTTGCTTTGTATGTAAGATGAATCGGAGAGATACATATGGAGTTCTTCATGATGTTTTTCATTGACATTTAAACTAGGAAAGAGGTTAAAACTATGATGGAAGGGATTAATTGCTTGATGTTAGAGTATTTCTTTAGAGAGACATAACAAGTGAATACATGTTTAACCAGTTATCGGCTTCCCATCAGCAATGGGTGCACTTTAATTGCCTTTAAAAGCTGTAATGAAATACTTTTTAAAGCAATTTTTTCCCCTTATTTTTGCAAGAGCTTTTTTCTGTTATTTTTGAAAAATAGGAAAAATTTCCAGTAAAGGATCAACGGGCTGCTCTGTCATTTAATATTAGAAAACACTTATGGTATACTTTCTAGAAGAAAAAGTACCTAAAAAAAGGAGTATTCCCATTATGCTTGTAAAACGATCTTCCAACCATAAGAAAATCAAAAATTATACTATTTCAAGGATCTCACACTCCTAGAACACATTCATTTACCACACTCATAATTTATCAAACACAGCTTGTAATTAGACCTCTAAGAGTCAAACAGAGCGTTGTATCCACAGGCACTGTGAGAGCAGCCTGAGGTGGCACAGGTGGCAGGTTGTACGTGAGCTAGATCTTGATCAATGCGGCATTACAGCAGCCAACCGGGGCCTGCACGCAAGGCCCATCCAAAAAATGTGGTGAGCTTTTTCCCAGGGAAACCAAACTCACCACCTCACCTTCCTGGTCTCAGGCCCCAAATGGCCACAAAAGTACTGTGCGGGCAACAGCCCAGGAAAAAAAACTCAACACCTCACCGTCTAGGTCTCAGTTTGCAGAGCTCTGTGGGCACTGTGCAAGCACCCAACGTTGGCACAGCTATCAGCCTTTAATTGGATGGCATCCTGATTAATACAGAAATCGAGCAGGCACCAAGCATCAACGTGCTTAGGGACACCTAGGTATTGTGCATTATACTGCCCAAGGAGAAAAAAACCCACCACCCCAAGGTCTTAGTCTCAGTTTGCAGAGTTCCGTGGGCACTCTCAAAGCAGCCAGAGCTAGCACAGGTGGCAGCTTGTCCCTGAGAGGCATCTTGATATTTGTGGATATCCAGGAGGCAACAGGCCCCTTAGGGCCGAGGGCCTACCTGGTACTGACAATGGCTTCTTCCCAGAAAAACAAAGCTCACCATGCCACGTTGCTGGTCTCAGTTTGTAGAGCTCCATGGGCACTCTCAAAGCAGCCCGAGTTGGCACAGGTGGCAGCTTGACCCGGGACGGCACCGTGATATTCGGGCAAATCCAGCGGGGAGCCGGCCGCTAAGGGTGGAGGGCCGACCTAGTACAGAGATAGTCTTCTACCCAGCAAAACAAGACACATTACCCGACGTTCCAGGCCACAGTTTGAAGAGCTCCATGGGCACTCTCAAAGCAGCCCGAGTTGGCACAGGTGGCAGCTTGTCCCTGGGCGGCATCTTGTTATTCGGGGAAATCCAGCCTGCAACCGGACCCATAGGGCCGAAGGCCTACCTGGTACTGACAAAGGCTTCTGCCGGGAAAACAAAACTCAGAACCCCACGGTCCCGGTCTCAGTTTGCAGAGCTCCATGGGCACTCTCAAAGCAGCCCGAGTTGGCACAGGTGGCAGAATATCCCTGGGCGGCATCTTGATATTCGCGGAAATCCAGCAGGCAGCCAGCCATGAAGGGCCGAGGGCCTACCTGGTACTGACAAAGGCTTCTGCCGAGGAAAAAAAAAAAACTCACCATCCCACGCTCCTGGTTTCTGTTTGTAGAGCACCATGGGTACTCTCAAAGCAGCCCAAGTTGGCACAGGTGGCAGCTTGTTCCTGGGCGGCATCTAGATATGCGTGGAAATCCAGCAGGCAGACTGCCTCTAAGGGCCGAGGTCCTACTTGGTACTGACAAAGGGTTCTGCCCGGGAAAAAAAAACCCGAAACCCCACATACTTTGGCTCAGTTTGAAGAGATCCGTGGGCACTCTTAAAGCAGCGTGAGTTGGCACAGGTGGCAGCTTGTCCCTGGGCGGCATCTTGATATTCGTGGAAGTCTTGCTGCCAGCCTGCCCCTAAGGGCCGAGGGCCTACCTGGTACTTACAATGGCTTCTGCCCGGGGAAACATAACCCATAACCCCATGTACCCTGTCTCAGTTTTTAGAGCTCCGTGGGCACCCTCAAAGCAGCCCGAGTTGGCACAGGTGGCAGCTTGTCCCTGGGCGGCATCTTGATATTCGTGGAAATTCAGCAGGCAGCCTGCCCCTAAGGAACAAGGGCCTACCTGGTACTGAGAGAGGCTTCTGCCCGAGAAAACAAAACCCACAACCCTAGGTTATGGTCTCAGTTTGCAGAGCTCCGTGGGCACCCCCAAAGCAGCGCGAGTTGGCCCAAGTGGCAGCTTGTCCCTGGGCAGCATCTTGATATTCGTGGAAATCCAGCAGGCAGACGGCCCTGAAGTTCCAAGAGCCTGCCTGGTACTGCAAATGCTTCTGCCCGGGGAAACAAAACTCACCAAGGCAAGTTCCTGGTCTAACTTTGCAGAGCTCCATGGGCACTCTCAAAGCAGCCCGAGTTGGCACAGGTGGCAGCTTGTCCCTGGGTGGCATCTTGATATTCGTGGAAATCCAGCAGGCAGACTGCCTCTAAGGGCTGAGGGCCTACTTCGTACTGACAAAGGCTTCTGCCCGGGAAAACAAAACCCGAAATCCCACATACTTTGGCTCAGTTTGAAGAGCTCCGTGGGCACTCTCAAAGCAGCCCGAGTTGGCACAAGTGGCAGCTTGTCCCTGGGCAGCATTTTGATATTCGTGGAAATCCTGCAGGCAGCTGGCCCCCAAGGGCCAAGGGCCGACCTGGTACTGACAAAGGCTTCTGCCCGGGAAAACAAAACTCAGAACACCACGTTTCTGGTCTCAGTTTGCAGAGCACCATGGGCACTCTCAAAGCAGCGCGAGTTGGCACAGGTGGCAGCTTGTCCCTTGGCAGCATCTTGATATTCGTGGAAATCCAGCAGGCTGCCTGCCCTTAAGGACCGAGGGCGTACCTGGCACTTCAAATGCTTCTGCCCGGAGAAACAAAACTCAGCACCCCAGGTTCATGGTCTCAGTTTGCAGAGCTCCATGGGCACTCTCAAAGCAGCACGAGTTGGCACAGGTGGCAGCTTGTCCCTGGGCAGCATCTTGATATACGTGGAAATCCTGCAGGCAGCCTGCCCCTAAGGAACAAGGGCCTACCTGGTACTGACAAAGGCTTCTGCCCGGGAAAACAAAACCCACAACCCTACCTTCCTGGTCTCAGTTTGCAGAGCTCCGTGGGCACCCTCAAAGCAGCGCGAGTTGGCACAAGTGGCAGCTGGTCCCTGGGCAGCATCTTGATATTCGTGGAAATCCAGCCGGCAGCCTGCCCCTGAGGAACAAGGGCCTTCCTGGTACTGACAAAGGCTTCTGCCCAGGGAAACAAAATCCACCACCCCACGTTCCACATCTCAGTTTGCAGAGCACCGTGGGCACTCTCAAAGCAGCCCGAGTTGGCACAGGTGGCAGCTTGTCCCTGGGCGGCATCTTGATATTTGTGGAAATCCTGCAGGCAGCCGACCCCCAAGGGCCAAGGCCTGACCTGGTACTGACAAAGGCTTCTGCCCGGGGAAACAAAACCCACCACCCCACGTTCCAGGTCTCAGTTTGCAGAGCTCCATGGGCACTCTCAAAGCAGCCCGAGTTGGCACAGGTGGCAGCTTGTCCCTGGGCGGCATCTTGATATTCGTGGAAATCCAGCAGGCAGCCTGCCCCTGTGGAACAAGGGCCGACCTGACACTGACAAAGGCTTCTGACCGGGAAAACAATACTCAGAACACCACTTTCCTGGTCCCAGTTTGCAGAGCTCCATGGGCACTCTCAAAGCAGCCCGAGTTGGCACAGGTGGCAGCTTGTCCCTGGGCAGCATCTTGATATTCGTGGAAATCCAGCAGGCAGACTGCCCATAAGGAACAAGGACCCTCCTGGTACTGACAAAGGCTTCTGCCCTGGAAAACAAAACCCAGCACCCCACGTTTCTGGTCTCAGTTTGCAGAGCACCATGGGCACTCTCAAAGCAGCCCGAGTTGGCACAGGTGGCAGCTCCTCCGTGGGCAGCATCCTGATATTCGTGGAAATTCAGCAGGCTGACGGCCCTGAAAGACCGTGGGCCTACCTAGTACTGACAAATACTTCTGCCCGGGAAAACAAAACTCAGCACCCCACGGTCCTGGTCACAGTTTGCAGAGCTCCGTGGGCACTCTCAAAGCAGCGTGAGTTGGCAAAGGTGGCAGCTTGTCCCTGGGCGGAAACTTGATTTTCGTGGAAATCCTGGTGCCAGCCTCCCCCAAAGGGCCGAGGGCCTACCTGGTCCTGCAAATGTTTCTGCCCGGGAAAACAACACTGACAAACCCACGTTCCTGGTCTCAGTTTGAAGAACTCCGTGGGCACTCTCAAAGCAGCCCGAGTTGGCACAGGTGGCAGAATATCCCTGGGCAGCATTTTGATATTCGGGGAAATCTTGCTTCCAGGCTGTCCCTAAGGAACAAGGGCCTACTTGGTACTGACAAAGGCTTCTGCCCTGGAAAACAAAACCCAGCACCCCACGTTTCTGGTCTCAGTTTGCAGAGCACCATGGGCACTCTCAAAGCAGCGTGAGTTGGCACAGGTGGCAGCTTGTCCCTGGGCAGCATCTTGATATTCGTGGAAATACAGCAGGCTGCCTGCCCTTAAGGACCGAGGGCCTACCTGGCACTGCAAATGCTTCTGCCCGGAGAAACAAAACTCAGCACCCCAGGTTCATGGTCTCAGTTTGCAGAGCTCCGTGGGCACTCTCAAAGCAGCCCGAGTTGGCACAGGTGGCAGAATATCCCTGGGCAGCATCTTGATATTCGTGGAAAGCTTGCTGCCAGCCTGCACCTAAGGAACAAGGGCATACCTGGTACTGAGAGAGGCTTCTGCCCGGGAAAACAAAACCCACAGTCCTACGTTCCTGGTCTCAGTTTGCAGAGCTCCGTGGGCACCCTCATAGCAGCACGAGTTGGCCCAAGTGGCAGCTGGTCCCTGGGCAGCATCTTGATATTCGTGGAAATCCAGCAGGCAGCCTGCCCCTGAGGGCCAAGGGCCTCCTGGTACTGACAAAGGCTTCTGCCCGGAAAACAAAACCCAGAACCCACGTTTCTGGTCTCAGTTTGCAGAGCTCCATGGGCACTCTCAAAGCAGCCCGTGTTGGCACAGGTGGCAGCTTGTCCCTGGGCGGCATCTTGATATTTGTGGAAATCCTGCAGGCAGCCGGCCCCCAAGGGCCAAGGCCTGACCTGGTACTGACAAAGGCTTCTGCCCGGGGAAACAAAACCCACCACCCCACGTTCCAGGTCTCAGTTTGCAGAGCTCCATGGGCACTCTCAAAGCAGCCCGAGTTGGCACAGGTGGCAGCTTGTCCCTGGGCGGCATCTTGATATGCGTGGAAATCCAGCAGGCAGCCTGCCCCTGTGGAACAAGGGCCGACCTGACACTGACAAAGGCTTCTGACCGGGAAAACAATACTCAGAACACCACTTTCCTGGTCCCAGTTTGCAGAGCACCATGGGCACTCTCAAAGCAGCCCGAGTTGGCACAGGTGGCAGCTCCTCCGTGGGCAGCATCCTGATATTCGTGGAAATTCAGCAGGCTGACGGCCCTGAAAGACCGAGGGCCTACCTGGTACTGACAAATGCTTCTGCCCGGGGAAACAAAACTCAGCAACCCACGTTCCTGGTCTCAGTTTGCAGAGCTCCGGGCACTCTCAAAGCAGCGTGAGTTGGCACAGGTGGCAGCTTGTCCCTTGGCAGCAACTTGATTTTCGTGGAAATCCAGCAGGCTGCCTCCCCTTAAAGGCCAAGGGCCTACCTGGTCCTGCAAATGTTTCTGCCCGGGAAAACAACACCGACAAACCCACGTTCCTGGTCTCAGTTTGAAGAACTCCGTGGGCACTCTCAAAGCAGCCCGAGTTGGCACAGGTGGCAGCTTGTCCCTGGGCAGCATTTTGATATTCGGGGAAATCTTGCTTCCAGGCTGTCCCTAAGGAACAAGGGCCTACTTGGTACTGACAAAGGCTTCTGCCCTGGAAAACAAAACCCAGCACCCCACGTTTCTGGTCTCAGTTTGCAGAGCACCATGGGCACTCTCAAAGCAGCGTGAGTTGGCACAGGTGGCAGCTTGTCCCTGGGCAGCATCTTGATATTCGTGGAAATACAGCAGGCTGCCTGCCCTTAAGGACCGAGGGCCTACCTGGCACTGCAAATGCTTCTGCCCGGAGAAACAAAACTCAGCACCCCAGGTTCATGGTCTCAGTTTGCAGAGCTCCGTGGGCACTCTCAAAGCAGCCCGAGTTGGCAGAGGTGGCAGCTTATCCCTGGGTAGCATCTTGATATTCGTGGAAAGCTTGCTGCCGCCAGCCTGCACCTAAGGAACAAGGGCATACCTGGTACTGAGAGAGGCTTCTGCCCGGGGAAACAAAACCCACCAGTCCTACGTTCCTGGTCTCAGTTTGCAGAGCTCCGTGGGCACCCTCATAGCAGCACGAGTTGGCACAGGTGGCAGCTGGTCCCTGGGCAGCATCTTGATATTCGTGGAAATCCAGGCAGGCAGACCTACCTGCCTTCTGCCCGAGAAAACAAAACCCACAACCCTAAGGGCTCCGTGGGCACCCCCAAAGGGCCCAAGTGGCAGCTGGTCCCTGGGCAGCATCTTGACGTGACAGCCGGCAGCCTGCCCCTGAGGCTTCTGCCCTGCCCGGGGAAAGAAAACCCACCAGCCCATGTTCCACATCTCAGTTTGCAGAGCTCCATGGGCACTCTCAAAGCAGCCCAAGTTGGCACAGGTGGCAGCTTGTCCCTGGGCGGCATCTTGATATTCGTGGAAATCCTGCAGGCAGCCGGCCCCCAAGGGCCAAGGGCCGACCTGGTACTGACAAAGGCTTCTGCCCAGGGAAACAAAACCCAGCACCCCACGTTTCTGGTCTCAGTTTGCAGAGCTCCGTGGGCACTCTCAAAGCAGCCCGAGTTGGCACAGGTGGCAGCTTGTCCCTGGGCAGCATCTTGATATTCGTGGAAATCCAGCAGGCAGCCGGCCCTGAAGTGCCGAGGGCCTACCTGGTACTGACAAATGCTTCTGCCCGGGGAAACAATACTCACCAACACACGTTCCTGGTCTCACTTTGCAGAGCTCCAAGGGCACTCTCAAAGCAGCGCGAGTTGGCACAGGTGGCAGCTTGTCCTTTGGCAGCATCTTGATATTCATGGAAATCCAGCAGGCTGCCTCCCCTTAAAGACCAAGGGCATACCTGGTACTGCAAATGCTTCTGCCCAGGGAAACAAAACTCAGCACCCCAGGTTCATGGTCTCAGTTTGCAGAGCTCCATGGGCACTCTCAAAGCAGCCCGAGTTGGCAGAGGTGGCAGCTTGTCCCTGGGCAGCATCTTGATATTCGTGGAAAGCTTGCTGCCAGCCTGCACCTAAGGAACAAGGGCATACCTGGTACTGAGAGAGGCTTCTGCCCGGGAAAACAAAACCCACAGTCCTACGTTCCTGGTCTCAGTTTGCAGAGCTCCGTGGGCACCCTCATAGCAGCACGAGTTGGCCCAAGTGGCAGCTGGTCCCTGGGCAGCATCTTGATATTCGTGGAAATTCAGCAGGCAGCCTGCCCCTAAGGAACAAGGGCCTACCTGGTACTGAGAGAGGCTTCTGCCCGAGAAAACAAAACCCACAACCCTAGGTTATGGTCTCAGTTTGCAGAGCTCCGTGGGCACCCCCAAAGCAGCGCGAGTTGGCCCAAGTGGCAGCTTGTCCCTGGGCAGCATCTTGATATTCGTGGAAATCCAGCAGGCAGACGGCCCTGAAGTTCCGAGAGCCTGCCTGGTACTGCAAATGCTTCTGCCCGGGGAAACAAAACTCACCAAGGCAAGTTCCTGGTCTAACTTTGCAGAGCTCCATGGGCACTCTCAAAGCAGCCCGAGTTGGCACAGGTGGCAGCTTGTCCCTGGGTGCATCTTGATATTCGTGGAAATCCAGCAGGCAGGACTGCCTCTAAGGGCTGAGGGCCTACTTCGTACTGACAAAGGCTTCTGCCCGGGAAAACAAAACCCGAAATCCCACATACTTTCTCTCAGTTTGAAGAGCTCCGTGGGCACTCTCAAAGCAGCCCAAGTTGGCACAAGTGGCAGCTTGTCCCTGGGCAGCATTTTGATATTCGTGGAAATCCTGCAGGCAGCTGGCCCCCAAGGGCCAAGGGCCGACCTGGTACTGACAAAGGCTTCTGCCCGGGAAGACAAAACTCAGAACACCACGTTTCTGGTCTCAGTTTGCAGAGCTCCATGGGCACTCTCAAAGCAGCGCGAGTTGGCACAGGTGGCAGCTTGTCCCTGGGCAGCATCTTGATATTCGTGGAAATCCAGCAGGCTGCCTGCCCTTAAGGACCGAGGGCGTACCTGGCACTTCAAATGCTTCTGCCCGGAGAAACAAAACTCAGCACCCCAGGTTCATGGTCTCAGTTTGCAGAGCTCCATGGGCACTCTCAAAGCAGCCCGAGTTGGCACAGGTGGCAGCTTGTCCCTGGGCAGCATCTTGATATTCGTGGAAATCCTGCAGGCAGCCTGCCCCTAAGGAACAAGGGCCTACCTGGTACTGACAAAGGCTTCTGCCCGGGAAAACAAAACCCACAACCCTACCTTCCTGGTCTCAGTTTGCAGAGCTCCGTGGGCACCCTCAAAGCAGCGCGAGTTGGCACAAGTGGCAGCTTGTCCCTGGGCAGCATCTTGATATTCGTGGAAATCCAGCCGGCAGCCTGCCCCTGAGGAACCCTGGTAAGGAGCCTTACTGGTACTGCAAAGGCTTCTGCCCAGGGAAACAAAATCCACCACCCCACGTTCCACATCTCAGTTTGCAGAGCACCGTGGGCACTCTCAAAGCAGCCCGAGTTGGCACAGGTGGCAGCTTGTCCCTGGGCGGCATCTTGATATGCGTGGAAATCCAGCAGGCAGCCTGCCTACCTGTGGAACAGGGCCTGGTCACCTGACACTGACAAAGGCTTCTGACCGGGAAAACAAAACCCAGAACACCACAACACTTCCTGGTCCCAGTTTGCAGAGCTCCGTGGGCACTCTCAAAGCAGCCCGAGTTGGCACAGGTGGCAGCTCCTCCCTGGGCAGCATTTTGATATTCGTGGAAATCCAGCAGGCAGACTGGCCCTGAAGGACCGTGGGCCTACCTAGTACTGACAAATACTTCTGCCCGGGAAAACAAAACTCAGCACCCCACGGTCCTGGTCACAGTTTGCAGAACTCCGTGGGCACTCTCAAAGCAGCGTGAGTTGGCAAAGGTGGCAGCTTGTCCCTGGGCGGAAACTTGATTTTCGTGGAAATCCTGGTGCCAGCCTCCCCCAAAGGGCCGAGGGCCTACCTGGTCCTGCAAATGTTTCTGCCCGGGAAAACAACACCGACAAACCCACGTTCCTGGTCTCAGTTTGAAGAACTCCGTGGGCACTCTCAAAGCAGCCCGAGTTGGCACAGGTGGCAGAATATCCCTGGGCAGCATTTTGATATTCGGGGAAAATCTTGCTTCCAGGCTGACCCTAAGGAACAAGGGCCTACTTGGTACTGAGAGAGGCTTCTGCCCGGGAAAACAAAACCCACAGTCCTACGTTCCTGGTCTCAGTTTGCAGAGCTCCGTGGGCACCCTCAAAGCAGCACGAGTTGGCCCAAGTGGCAGCTGGTCCCTGGGCAGCATCTTGATATTCGTGGAAATCCAGCCGGCAGCCTGCCCCTGAGGGAACAAGGACACTACCTGGTACTGACAAAGGCTTCTGCCCGGGGAAAGAAAACCCACCAGCCCATGTTCCACATCTCAGTTTGCAGAGCTCCATGGGCACTCTCAAAGCAGCCCAAGTTGGCACAGGTGGCAGCTTGTCCCTGGGCGGCATCTTGATATTTGTGGAAATCCTGCAGGCAGCCGGCCCCCAAGGGCCAAGGGCCGACCTGGTACTGACAAAGGCTTCTGCCAGGGGAAACAAAACCCACAGTCCTACGTTCCTGGTCTCAGTTTGCAGAGCTCCGTGGGCACCCCCAAAGCAGCGCGAGTTGGCCCAAGTGGCAGCTTGTCCCTGGGCAGCATCTTGATATTCGTGGAAATCCAGCAGGCAGACGGCCCTGAAGTTCCGAGAGCCTGCCTGGTACTGCAAATGCTTCTGCCCGGGGAAACAAAACTCACCAAGGCAAGTTCCTGGTCTAACTTTGCAGAGCTCCATGGGCACTCTCAAGCAGCACGAGTTGGCCCAAGTGGCAGCTGGTCCCTGGGCAGCATTTTGATATTCGTGGAAATCCTGCAGGCAGCTGGCCCCCAAGGGCCAAGGGCCGACCTGGTACTGACAAAGGCTTCTGCCCAGGAAAACAAAACTCAGAACACCACGTTTCTGGTCTCAGTTTGCAGAGCACCATGGGCACTCTCAAAGCAGCCCGTGTTGGCACAGGTGGCAGCTTGTCCCTGGGCGGCATCTTGATATTTGTGGAAATCCTGCAGGCAGCTGGCCCCCAAGGGCCAAGGCCTGACCTGGTACTGACAAAGGCTTCTGCCCGGGGAAACAAAACCCACCACCCCACGTTCCAGGTCTCAGTTTGCAGAGCTCCATGGGCACTCTCAAAGCAGCCCGAGTTGGCACAGGTGGCAGCTTGTCCCTGGGCGGCATCTTGATATGCGTGGAAATCCAGCAGGCAGCCTGCCCCTGTGGAACAAGGGCCGACCTGACACTGACAAAGGCTTCTGACCGGGAAAACAATACTCAGAACACCACTTTCCTGGTCCCAGTTTGCAGAGCACCATGGGCACTCTCAAAGCAGCCCGAGTTGGCACAGGTGGCAGCTCCTCCGTGGGCAGCATCCTGATATTCGTGGAAATTCAGCAGGCTGACGGCCCTGAAAGACCGTGGGCCTACCTAGTACTGACAAATACTTCTGCCCGGGAAAACAAAACTCAGCACCCCACGGTCCTGGTCACAGTTTGCAGAGCTCCGTGGGCACTCTCAAAGCAGCGTGAGTTGGCAAAGGTGGCAGCTTGTCCCTGGGCGGAAACTTGATTTTCGTGGAAATCCTGGTGCCAGCCTCCCCCTGGGCCGAGGGCCTACCTGGTCCTGCAAATGTTTCTGCCCGGGAAAACAACACCGACAAACCCACGTTCCTGGTCTCAGTTTGAAGAACTCCGTGGGCACTCTCAAAGCAGCCCGAGTTGGCACAGGTGGCAGCTTGTCCCTGGGCAGCATTTTGATATTCGGGGAAATCTTGCTTCCAGACTGTCCCTAAGGAACAAGGGCCTACTTGGTACTGACAAAGGCTTCTGCCCTGGAAAACAAAACCCAGCACCCCACGTTTCTGGTCTCAGTTTGCAGAGCACCATGGGCACTCTCAAAGCAGCGTGAGTTGGCACAGGTGGCAGCTTGTCCCTGGGCAGCATCTTGATATTCGTGGAAATACAGCAGGCTGCCTGCCCTTAAGGACCGAGGGCCTACCTGGCACTGCAAATGCTTCTGCCCGGAGAAACAAAACTCAGCACCCCAGGTTCATGGTCTCAGTTTGCAGAGCTCCGTGGGCACTCTCAAAGCAGCCCGAGTTGGCAGAGGTGGCAGAATATCCCTGGGTAGCATCTTGATATTCGTGGAAAGCTTGCTGCCAGCCTGCACCTAAGGAACAAGGGCATACCTGGTACTGAGAGAGGCTTCTGCCCGGGAAAACAAAACCCACAGTCCTACGTTCCTGGTCTCAGTTTGCAGAGCTCCGTGGGCACCCTCATAGCAGCACGAGTTGGCCCAAGTGGCAGCTGGTCCCTGGGCAGCATCTTGATATTCGTGGAAATTCAGCAGGCAGCCTGCCCCTAAGGAACAAGGGCCTACCTGGTACTGAGAGAGGCTTCTGCCCGAGAAAACAAAACCCACAACCCTAGGTTATGGTCTCAGTTTGCAGAGCTCCGTGGGCACCCCCAAAGCAGCGCGAGTTGGCCCAAGTGGCAGCTGGTCCCTGGGCAGCATCTTGATATTCGTGGAAATCCAGCCGGCAGCCTGCCCCTGAGGAACAAGGACACTCCTGGTACTGACAAAGGCTTCTGCCCGGGGAAAGAAAACCCACCAGCCCATGTTCCACATCTCAGTTTGCAGAGCTCCATGGGCACTCTCAAAGCAGCCCAAGTTGGCACAGGTGGCAGCTTGTCCCTGGGCGGCATCTTGATATTTGTGGAAATCCTGCAGGCAGCCGGCCCCCAAGGGCCAAGGGCCGACCTGGTACTGACAAAGGCTTCTGCCAGGGGAAACAAAACCCAGCACCCCACGTTTCTGGTCTCAGTTTGCAGAGCTCCGTGGGCACTCTCAAAGCAGCCCGAGTTGGCACAGGTGGCAGCTTGTCCCTGGGCAGCATCTTGATATTCGTGGAAATCCAGCAGGCAGTCGGCCCTGAAATTCCGAGGGCCTACCTGGTACTGACAAATGCTTCTGCCCGGGGAAACAATACTCACCAACACACGTTCCTGGTCTCACTTTGCAGAGCTCCAAGGGCACTCTCAAAGCAGCGCGAGTTGGCACAGGTGGCAGCTTGTCCTTTGGCAGCATCTTGATATTCATGGAAATCCAGCAGGCTGCCTCCCCTTAAAGACCAAGGGCATACCTGGTACTGCAAATGCTTCTGCCCAGGGAAACAAAACTCAGCACCCCAGGTTCATGGTCTCAGTTTGCAGAGCTCCATGGGCACTCTCAAAGCAGCCCGAGTTGGCAGAGGTGGCAGCTTGTCCCTGGGCAGCATCTTGATATTCGTGGAAAGCTTGCTGCCAGCCTGCACCTAAGGAACAAGGGCATACCTGGTACTGAGAGAGGCTTCTGCCCGGGAAAACAAAACCCACAGTCCTACGTTCCTGGTCTCAGTTTGCAGAGCTCCGTGGGCACCCTCATAGCAGCACGAGTTGGCCCAAGTGGCAGCTGGTCCCTGGGCAGCATCTTGATATTCGTGGAAATTCAGCAGGCAGCCTGCCCCTAAGGAACAAGGGCCTACCTGGTACTGAGAGAGGCTTCTGCCCGAGAAAACAAAACCCACAACCCTAGGTTATGGTCTCAGTTTGCAGAGCTCCGTGGGCACCCCCAAAGCAGCGCGAGTTGGCCCAAGTGGCAGCTTGTCCCTGGGCAGCATCTTGATATTCGTGGAAATCCAGCAGGCAGACGGCCCTGAAGTTCCGAGAGCCTGCCTGGTACTGCAAATGCTTCTGCCCGGGGAAACAAAACTCACCAAGGCAAGTTCCTGGTCTAACTTTGCAGAGCTCCATGGGCACACTCAAAGCAGCCCGAGTTGGCACAGGTGGCAGCTTGTCCCTGGGTGGCATCTTGATATTCGTGGAAATCCAGCAGGCAGACTGCCTCTAAGGGCTGAGGGCCTACTTCGTACTGACAAAGGCTTCTGCCCGGGAAAACAAAACCCGAAATCCCACATACTTTGGCTCAGTTTGAAGAGCTCCGTGGGCACTCTCAAAGCAGCCCAAGTTGGCACAAGTGGCAGCTTGTCCCTGGGCAGCATTTTGATATTCGTGGAAATCCTGCAGGCAGCTGGCCCCCAAGGGCCAAGGGCCGACCTGGTACTGACAAAGGCTTCTGCCCGGGAAGACAAAACTCAGAACACCACGTTTCTGGTCTCAGTTTGCAGAGCTCCATGGGCACTCTCAAAGCAGCGCGAGTTGGCACAGGTGGCAGCTTGTCCCTGGGCAGCATCTTGATATTCGTGGAAATCCAGCAGGCTGCCTGCCCTTAAGGACCGAGGGCGTACCTGGCACTTCAAATGCTTCTGCCCGGAGAAACAAAACTCAGCACCCCAGGTTCATGGTCTCAGTTTGCAGAGCTCCATGGGCACTCTCAAAGCAGCCCGAGTTGGCACAGGTGGCAGCTTGTCCCTGGGCAGCATCTTGATATTCGTGGAAATCCTGCAGGCAGCCTGCCCCTAAGGAACAAGGGCCTACCTGGTACTGACAAAGGCTTCTGCCCGGGAAAACAAAACCCACAACCCTACCTTCCTGGTCTCAGTTTGCAGAGCTCCGTGGGCACCCTCAAAGCAGCGCGAGTTGGCACAAGTGGCAGCTTGTCCCTGGGCAGCATCTTGATATTCGTGGAAATCCAGCGGCAGCCTGCCCCTGAGGAACAAGGGCCTTACTGGTACTGACAAAGGCTTCTGCCCAGGGAAACAAAATCCACCACCCCACGTTCCACATCTCAGTTTGCAGAGCACCGTGGGCACTCTCAAAGCAGCCCGAGTTGGCAACAGGTGCAGCTTGTCCCTGGGCGGCATCTTGATATGCGTGGAAATCCAGCAGGCAGCCTGCCCCTGTGGAACAAGGGCCGACCTTGACACTGACAAAGGCTTCTGACCGGAAAACAATACTCAGAACACCACTCTTTCCTGGTCCAGTTTGCAGAGCACCATGGGCACTCTCAAAGCATCCCGAGTTGGCACAGGTGGCAGCTCCTCCGTGGGCAGCATCCTGATATTCGTGGGAAATTCAGCAGGCTGACGGCCCTGAAAGACCGTGGGCCTACCTAGTACTGACAAAGGCTTCTGCCCGGGAAAACAAAACTCAGCACCCCACGGTCCTGGTCACAGTTTGCAGAACTCCGTGGGCACTCTCAAAGCAGCGTGAGTTGGCAAAAGGTGGCAGCTTGTCCCTGGGCGGAAACTTGATTTTCGTGGAAATCCTGGTGCCAGCCTCCCCCAAAGGGCCGAGTGGCCTACCTGGTCCTGCAAATGTTTCTGCCCGGGAAAACAACACCGACAAACCCACGTTCCTGGTCTCAGTTTGAAGAACTCCGTGGGCACTCTCAAAGCAGCCCGAGTTGGCACAGGTGGCAGAATATCCCTGGGCAGCATTTTGATATTCGGGGAAAATCTTGCTTCCAGGCTGACCCTAAGGAACAAGGGCCTACTTAGTACTGACAAAGGCTTCTGCCCTGGAAAACAAAACCCAGCACCCCACGTTCTGGTCTCAGTTTGCAGAGCACCATGGGCGCACTCTCAAAGCAGCGTGAGTTGGCACAGGGTGGCAGCTTGTCCCTGGGCAGCATCTTGATATTCGTGGAAATCCAGCAGGCTGCCTGCCCTTAAGGACCGAGGGCCTACCTGGCACTGCAAATGCTTCTGCCCGGAGAAACAAAACTCAGCACCCCAGGTTCATGGTCTCAGTTTGCAGAGCTCCGTGGGCACTCTCAAAGCAGCCCGAGTTGGCACAGGTGGCAGAATATCCCTGGGCAGCAATCTTGATATTCGTGGAAAGCTTGCTGCCAGCCTGCACCTAAGGAACAAGGGCATACCTGGTACTGAGAGAGGCTTCTGCCCGGGGAAAACAAAACCCACAGTCCTACGTTCCTGGTCTCAGTTGCAGAGCTCCGTGGGCAACCCTCATAGCAGCACGAGTTGGCCCAAGTGGCAGCTGGTCCCTGGGCAGCATCTTGATATTCGTGGAAATCCAGCCGGCAGCCTGCCCCTGAGGAACAAGGACTCTCCTGGTACTGACAAAGGCTTCTGCCCGGGGGAAAACAAAACCCACCAGCCCATGTTCCACATCTCAGTTTGCAGAGCTCCATGGCACTCTCAAAGCAGCCCAAGTTGGCACAGGTGGCAGCTTGTCCCTGGGCGGCATCTTGATATTTGTGGAAATCCTGCAGGCAGCCGGCCCCCAAGGGCCAAGGGCCGACCTGGTACTGACAAAGGCTTCTGCCAGGGGAAACAAAACCCAGCACCCCACGTTTCTGGTCTCAGTTTGCAGAGCACCATGGGCACTCTCAAAGCAGCCCGAGTTGGCACAGGTGGCAGCTTGTCCCTGGCAGCATCTTGATATTCGTGGAAATCCAGCAGGCAGTCGGCCCCTGAAATTCCGAGGGCCTACCTGGTACTGACAAAGGCTTCTGCCCGGGGAAACAAAACTCACCAACGCACGTTCCTGGTCTCACTTTGCAGAGCTCCAAGGGCACTCTCAAAGCAGCGCGAGTTGGCACAGGTGGCAGCTTGTCTTTGGCAGCATCTTGATATCATGGAAATCCAGCAGGCTGCCTGCCCTTAAAGACCAAGGGCCTACCTGGTACTGCAAATGCTTCTGCCCAGGGAAACAAAACTCAGCACCCCAGGTTCATGGTCTCAGTTTGCAGAGCTCCATGGGCACTCTCAAAGCAGCCCGATTTGGCACAGGTGGCAGCTTGTCCCTGGGCAGCATCTTGATATTCGTGGAAATCTTCCTGCCAGCCTGCCCTAAGGAACAAGGGCCTACCTGGCACTGAGAGAGGCTTCTGCCCGGGAAAACAAAACCCACAACCCTACCTTCCTGGTCTCAGTTTGCAGAGCTCCGTGGGCACCCTCAAAGCAGCGCGAGTTGGCACAAGTGGCAGCTTGTCCCTGGGCAGCATCTTGATATTCGTGGAAATTGAGCCGCCAGCCTGCCCCTGAGGAACAAGGGCCTACCTGGTGCTGACAAAGGCTTCTGCCCAGGGAAACAAAACCCACCACCCCACATTCCACATCTCAGTTTGCAGAGCTCCATGGGCACTCTCAAAGCAGACCGAGTTAGCACAGGTGGCAGTTTGTCCCTGGGCGGCATCTTGATATTGCGGAAATCCAGCAGCAGCCGGCCCATAAGTGCCAAGGGCCTACCTGGAACAGACAAAGGCTTCTGCCCAGTTAAACAAATTCGCCAACACACGTTCATGGTCTCAGTTTGCAGAGCTCCATGGGTACTCTAAAATCAGCGTGAGTTGCCACAGGTGCAGCTTGTCCCTGGGCGGCATCTTGATATTCGTCGAAATCCGGCAGGCCGACGGCCCCTAAGGACTGAGAGCCTACATGGTACTGACAAAGGCTTCTTGCCCAGGAAAAAAAAACCCACCACCCCACGTTCCGGGTCTAAGTTTGCAGAGCTCTGTGGGCACTCTCAAGCAGCCCGAGTTGGCACAGGTGGCAGCTTGCCCCTGGGCGGCATCTTGATATTGGCGGAAATCCAGCCGGCAGCCGCCCATAAGGTGCCAAGGGCCTACCTGGTACTGACAAATGCTTCTGCCCAGGGAAACAAAAACAGACCAACCCACGTTAATGGTCTCAGTTTGCAGAGCTCCATGGGCACTCTCAAGGCAGCGCGAGTTGGCACAGGTGGCAGGCTTGTCCCTTGGGCAGCATCTTCAGATTCGCAAAAACCCAGCAGGCAGCTGGCCCCGAAGGGCGAAGGCCTACCTGGTACTGACAAAGGCTTCTGCCTAGGTAAACTAAGCTCACCACACCACGTGCCTGGTCTCAGATTGCAGAACTCCATGGGCACACTCAAAGCAGCCTGAGTTGGCACAGGTGGCAGCTTGTCCCTGGGCGGCATCTTGATATTCGTGGAAATTCAGGAGGCAGCCTGCCCCTAAGGAACAAGGGCCTACCTGGTACTGAGAGAGGCTTCTGCCCGAGAAAACAAAACCCACAACCCTAGGTTATGGTCTCAGTTTGCAGAGCTCCGTGGCACCCCCAAAGCAGCGCGAGTTGGCCCAAGTGGCAGCTTGTCCCTGGGCAGCATCTTGATATTCGTGGAAATCCAGCAGGCAGACAGCCCTGAAGTTCCGAGAGCCTGCCTGGTACTTGCAAATGCTTCTGCCCCGGGAGGAAACAAAACTCACCAAGGCAAGTTCCTGGTCTAACTTTGCAGAGCTCCATGGGCACTCTCAAAGCAGCCCGAGTTGGCACAGGGGCAGCTTGTCCCTGGGTGGCATCTTGATATTCGTGGAAATCCAGCAGGCAGACTGCCTCTAAGGGCTGAGGGCCTACTTCGTACTGACAAAGGCTTCTGCCCGGGAAAACAAAACCCGAAATCCCACATACTTTGGCTCAGTTTGAAGAGCTCCGTGGGCACTCTCAAAGCAGCCCAAGTTGGCACAAGTGGCAGCTTGTCCCTGGGCAGCATTTTGATATTCGTGGAAATCCTGCAGGCAGCTGGCCCCCAAGGGCCAAGGGCCGACCTGGTACTGACAAAGGCTTCTGCCCAGGAAAACAAAACTCAGAACACCACGTTTCTGGTCTCAGTTTGCAGAGCACCATGGGCACTCTCAAAGCAGCCCGTGTTGGCACAGGTGGCAGCTTGTCCCTGGGCGGCATCTTGATATT
This sequence comes from Motacilla alba alba, assembly GCF_015832195.1. Lineage (NCBI taxonomy): Eukaryota > Metazoa > Chordata > Aves > Passeriformes > Motacillidae > Motacilla > Motacilla alba. The sequence goes on along the minus strand of NW_024037213.1, from coordinate 3,958 downwards.
TGTGGAAATCCTGCAGGCAGCTGGCCCCCAAGGGCCAAGGCCTGACCTGGTACTGACAAAGGCTTCTGCCCGGGGAAACAAAACCCACCACCCCCCCACGTTCCAGGTCTCAGTTTGCAGAGCTCCATGGGCACTCTCAAAGCAGCCCGAGTTGGCACAGGTGGCAGCTTGTCCCTGGGCGGCATCTTGATATGCGTGGAAATCCAGCAGGCAGCCTGCCCCTGTGGAACAAGGGCCGACCTGACACTGACAAAGGCTTCTGACCGGGAAAACAATACTCAGAACACACCACTATTCCTGGTCCCAGTTTGCAGAGCACCATGGGCACTCTCAAAGCAGCCCGAGTTGGCACAGGTGGCAGCTCCTCCGTGGGCAGCATCCTGATATTCGTGGAAATTCAGCAGGCTGACGGCCCTGAAAGACCGTGGGCCTACCTAGTACTGACAAATACTTCTGCCCGGGAAAACAAAACTCAGCACCCCACGGTCCTGGTCACAGTTTGCAGAGCTCCGTGGGCACTCTCAAGCAGCGTGAGTTGGCAAAGGTGGCAGCTTGTCCCTGGGCGGAAACTTGATTTTCGTGGAAATCCTGGTGCCAGCCTCCCCCAAAGGGCCGAGGGCCTACCTGGTCCTGCAAATGTTTCTTGCCGGGAAAACAACACCGACAAACCCACGTTCCTGGTCTCAGTTGAAGAACTCCGTGGGCACTCTCAAAGCAGCGTGAGTTGGCACAGGTGGCAGCTTGTCCCTGGGCAGCATCTTGATATTCGTGGAAATACAGCAGGCTGCCGTGCCCTTAAGGACCGAGGGCCTACCTGGCACTGCAAATGCTTCTGCCCGGAGAAACAAAACTCAGCACCCCAGGTTCATGGTCTCAGTTTGCAGAGCTCCGTGGGCACTCTCAAAGCAGCCCGAGTTGGCAGAGGTGGCAGAATATCCCTGGGTAGCATCTTGATATTCGTGGAAAGCTTGCTGCCTAGCCTGCACCTAAGGAACAAGGGCATACCTGGTACTGAGAGAGGCTTCTGCCCGGAAAACAAAAACCCACAGTCCTACGTTCCTGGTCTCAGTTTGCAGAGCTCCGTGGGCACCCTCATAGCAGCACGAGTTGGCCCAAGTGGCAGCTGGTCCCTGGGCAGCATCTTGATATTCGTGGAAATTCAGCAGGCAGCCTGCCCCTAAGGAACAAGGGCCTACCTGGTACTGAGAGAGGCTTCTGCCCGAGAAAACAAAACCCACAACCCTAGGTTATGGTCTCAGTTTGCAGAGCTCCGTGGGCACCCCCAAAGCAGCGCGAGTTGGCCCAAGTGGCAGCTTGTCCCTGGGCAGCATCTTGATATTCGTGGAAATCCAGCAGGCAGACGGCCCTGAAGTTCCGAGAGCCTGCCTGGTACTAGCAAATGCTTCTGCCCGGGGAAACAAAACTCACCAAGGCAAGTTCCTGGTCTAACTTTGCAGAGCTCCATGGGCACTCTCAAAGCAGCCCGAGTTGGCACAGGTGGCAGCTTGTCCCTGGGTGGCATCTTGATATTCGTGGAAATCCAGCAGGCAGAGTGCCTCTAAGGCTGAGGGCCTACTTCGTACTGACAAAGGCTTCTGCCCGGGAAAACAAAACCCGAAATCCACATACTTTCTCTCAGTTTGAAGAGCTCCGTGGGCACTCTCAAAGCAGCCCAAGTTGGCACAAGTGGCAGCTTGTCCCTGGGCAGCATTTTGATATTCGTGGAAATCCTGCAGGCAGCTGGCCCCCAAGGGCCAAGGGCCGACCTGGTACTGACAAAGGCTTCTGCCCGGGAAAACAAAACTCAGAACACCACGTTTCTGGTCTCAGTTTGCAGAGCTCCATGGGCACTCTCAAAGCAGCGCGAGTTGGCACAGGTGGCAGCTTGTCCCTGGGCAGCATCTTGATATTCGTGGAAATCCAGCAGGCTGCCTGCCCTTAAGGACCGAGGGCGTACCTGGCACTTCAAATGCTTCTGCCCGGAGAAACAAAACTCAGCACCCCAGGTTCATGGTCTCAGTTTGCAGAGCTCCATGGGCACTCTCAAAGCAGCCCGAGTTGGCACAGGTGGCAGCTTGTCCTTGGCAGCATCTTGATATTCGTGGAAATCCTGCAGGCAGCCTGCCCCTAAGGAACAAGGGCCTACCTGGTACTGACAAAGGCTTCTGCCCGGGAAAACAAAACCCACAACCCTACCTTCCTGGTCTCAGTTTGCAGAGCTCCGTGGGCACCCTCAAAGCAGCGCGAGTTGGCACAAGTGGCAGCTTGTCCCTGGGCAGCATCTTGATATTCGTGGAAATCCAGCGGCAGCCTGCCCCTGAGGAACAAGGGCCTTACTGGTACTGACAAAGGCTTCTGCCCAGGGAAACAAAATCCACCACCCCACGTTCCACATCTCAGTTTGCAGAGCACCGTGGGCACTCTCAAAGCAGCCCGAGTTGGCACAGGTGGCAGCTTGTCCCTGGGCGGCATCTTGATATGCGTGGAAATCCAGCAGGCAGCCTGCCCCTGTGGAACAAGGGGCCGACCTGACACTGACAAAGGCTTCTGACCGGGAAAACAATACTCAGAACACCACTTTCCTGGTCCCAGTTTGCAGAGCACCATGGGCACTCTCAAAGCAGCCCGAGTTGGCACAGGTGGCAGCTCCTCCGTGGGCAGCATACTGATATTCGTGGAAATTCAGCAGGCTGACGGCCCTGAAAGACCGTGGGCCTACCTAGTACTGACAAATACTTCTGCCCGGGAAAACAAAACTCAGCACCCCACGGTCCTGGTCACAGTTTGCAGAATTCCGTGGGCACTCTCAAAGCAGCGTGAGTTGGCAAAGGTGGCAGCTTGTCCCTGGTGCGGAAACTTGATTTTCGTGGAAATCCTGGTGCCAGCCTCCCCCAAAGGGCCGAGGGCCTACCCTGGTCCTGCAAATGTTTCTGCCCGGGAAAACAAACACCGACAAACCCACGTTCCTGGTCTCAGTTTGAAGAACTCCGTGGGCACTCTCAAAGCAGCCCGAGTTGGCACAGGTGGCAGAATATCCCTGGGCAGCATTTTGATATTCGGGGAAAATCTTGCTTCCAGGCTGACCCTAAGGAACAAGGGCCTACTTGGTACTGACAAAGGCTTCTGCCCTGGAAAACAAAACCCAGCACCCCACGTTTCTGGTCTCAGTTTGCAGAGCACCATGGGCGCACTCTCAAAGCAGCGTGAGTTGGCACAGGTGGCAGCTTGTCCCTGGGCTGCATCTTGATATTCGTGGAAATCCAGCAGGCTGCCTGCCCTTAAGGACCGAGGGCCTACCTGGCACTGCAAATGCTTCTGCCCAGGGAAACAAAACTCAGCACCCCAGGTTCATGGTCTCAGTTTGCAGAGCTCCGTGGGCACTCTCAAAGCAGCCCGAGTTGGCACAGGTGGCAGAATATCCCTGGGCAGCATCTTGATATTCGTGGAAAGCTTGCTGCCAGCCTGCACCTAAGGAACAAGGGCATACCTGGTACTGAGAGAGGCTTCTGCCCGGGAAAACAAAACCCACAGTCCTACGTTCCTGGTCTCAGTTTGCAGAGCTCCGTGGGCACCCTCATAGCAGCACGAGTTGGCCCAAGTGGCAGCTGGTCCCTGGGCAGCATCTTGATATTCGTGGAAATCCAGCGGCAGCCTGCCCTGAGGAACAAGGACTCTCCTGGTACTGACAAAGGCTTCTGCCCGGGGAAAGAAAACCCACCAGCCCATGTTCCACATCTCAGTTTGCAGAGCTCCATGGGCACTCTCAAAGCAGCCCAAGTTGGCACAGGTGGCAGCTTGTCCCTGGGCGGCATCTTGATATTTGTGGAAATCCTGCAGGCAGCCGGCCCCCAAGGCCAAGGGCCGACCTGGTACTGACAAAGGCTTCTGCCAGGGGAAACAAAACCCAGCACCCCACGTTTCTGGTCTCAGTTTGCAGAGCACCATGGGCACTCTCAAA